>NW_026585626.1:547227-570802 GCF_907164565.1 Psammomys obesus
GTGTGGGGTTGGGGAGGGAATGAGGGAGCGGGATACAGCTGGGACACGGAGTTAACAAAATGTAACTAAAAAGAAAAAAAAAAAATACAATATGAATTCACCTGTAAAAAAAAAAAAATAAATAAAAAAAAAAAAAAAAAAAAAAAAAAAAAAAAAAAAAAAAAAAAAAAATAAAATTTAACACAAAACTTGAAGGGTGTTTCCAGATGGCCTTTTATTAGCTCCTGAGGAGGAAAAGGCCTCTCCTAGTCTCCTTCAGCCTCTCATATCACAAGAGCAATTTTCACTTTCCTATGCACTGTGCTCTTATTGCTGCATGACCAGCTAAATGACACTTGGAGGGCAGGTCCTTGAAGTATTTGTTCATGTGGCCACCAAGCTGGATTTTGCCTATTTCCTAGGAGGTCATGCAATGCCACCTTTTCATTATTTCTGCCTTTGACCTCTATGCTGAAATTTCTGCTGAGTGTAGAATAACAGAAAATTTTTGAGTGGACAAAATGAATTTATTTTATTGGGGTCTATTCCGCTCACTATACCTCAATTGTTCAAGACAGGAATTTGTGTTGTAAAGTCAAATCAACCCAATTTTCTATTAAAAAATACTGAAGATAAGACTAACTCTTGCTTTCACTTCACAACAAGCAGAGAAAAAAACCCTTTTCTGCTTTCCAAGATTTTGTTTGTCCTTTTCTCCCTGCTCTTTCTGGTTATATCTCTTTCATAACAATATTCCAGAAGCAAAGCCACGTAGAAGTATCACTTAAAAGAGGGAAAAACTTAGAAAGATGAAGAAGACTCAGATCGGGGTTCAATACACATAATTTTGGCTAAATTCTGGGTAAGTCCTCATATCCTGGTATGTTGATTTACATGGTTACTGAAGTTGCGATAGCCAGGACATTACAGCTTTGATGTGAATAGGAGTAACTGAGGATCAACCAAGGATGAAAGACCTAATTGAAGGAAGTCAAAGATGCTAGTGATCTGCTAATCACTGTCCTCCAAGGGGTCTGTATGAAGCTATGAAAGAACTCCCCCCAACTAGGACTCTTAAAGAAAGGATTCAGAGAATAAGACTATGGCACACTGGCCAATATTTATCCTGAAATGAATGCTCTTGTCTAATATTATGGGTATCAATATAGTTCCATAATGACAGAATGAATTTTCATTATCAGAGAATGTCTCAAGTAGGGGAAGAAGTAAGATGGGTAAAATACTGTGGTACAATACAGTGATGTTCTCAGTTGAAATGAAAAGGTGGTGGGAGATAGAGGAAGATCTGGAACAGAAGAAGGACAAGTGACATTTGCCTAGACTGCTCTGGCCATTTAACCTTTAACTATCACAGCCATTCCAAGGAGAATGAGTTATGATTCGCACATACAATGAGAAACGAGGCTCAGCATGCTTAAATGGCTTTTCTGTCAAGCTGTGCAGTCATGAGTTGAAACCAGGGCCACTGCCAGGGCTTGCTCCATTTCCACAGATGGCTGCTTCATTCTTCATGCTGCCCCTGTCTTCTCTCGGAAGAGCTACTAAGGGCCTGAGCCAGGCTGTTATAGCAGGAGTCTCTCAGCCATCTATGCTGTTGCTGTTCAATTTAGGTTTGCTCCTTACTTGCTTACAGTATATAAAGTCTGTTTTCTCCCTTTCACCTCTTCTCATCTGCTCCAAATGACCCACGGACTAAATATGTCCCTTATCTTCACTAAAAAGCAAAAAACTCAAGTGTTTATTTCCTGATTCATCTGCCTGAGGGGACATGAGAGCCAAGCATCAGCATATCAGGGAAGAAGAGGTGATCAGAGAAGGATAGGCGCTGACTGAGGTCCACGGTGATAGCTTCGATCTTCTGAATATCGTCAGAGGACATCAGTTTTCTGTGTTTGTTCAGGTAAGTGTGGTTCAGATTCTGAGATGTCAAAACTGCTCAACTGGAGCTAGAACAGTAGGTTCAGTAAATCACAGTTCACCAACATATGTGACCTTCTTCTCTAAATGATCACCGCCCAACATAGGGCGGAAATGAGTGGATGCTGAGGTGAAGAAACTTTCTCCGAGCTTCACAGCCAAGCTATTTTGTTGCTCTCCAGTACCGGTATTAAGCAGTAATACCTAACAGTAAAACATACAAGTAACTTCTACACACACCAGGATATTCACCCCATGGACCCAGTCCACCTGCAGAGCTATAAACTTGGTGCTGAGCTCATGTCCCAAGCAGCTTTCATCAGATTCTTGAGGATGGGGATATTCCTTTCACTCCTGCTTGTCTATATCTTTGTGTGTATCATTTTATGGAAGTTTTAGCACTCTCAGTCAGAGTATGGGTCACTGAATTTAAGGACTACAATCAAAATTTTATGATGACACACACAGACAAGAAGATAAAACATACAGAGATATTTTAGAAAATGTTCTCTTTCAGGCAACTTGAAAGCATAGCCACTTGAAGGTTGGAAGGAGGGCAAAGCACAGTGATTATTCTCAGAGAAGAAAACAGGCATCAAAATGATTTGAAGATGAGATAAAAAGAAAAAGAGGCCAGAATTTTGAGAGGAATTGAAGGTGGAGGAGATGGGAGAGATTGGAAGGAGAAAAGAGAAGGTAGGAAGTGATATAATTAAATTTTATTTTATTTGGTTTTCTTTTTTAAAATATTATTTTATTTATATATTTATTTTTTACAATTTATTCACTTTGTATCTCTGCTGCAGCACTCTCCTTTCTCTCCTCCCAGTTCCACCCACCCTCCCTTTTTCACCCCCATACCCTTTCCCTAGTTCCCTGATAGGGCAGGACCTCCTATCCTTCTTTCTGACCCTAGCTATCAGGTCTCATCAAGGCTGGCTTCATCATCTTTTCTGTGGCCTGGCAAGGCTGCACCCCAAGGAGGAGGTGACCAAAGAGCTGACTACCGAGTTCATGTCAGAGACAGTCCCTGAACCTCTTACTAGGGAACACACTTGGAAACTGAGCAGCCAATGGGCTTCCCTTGAACAGTGGGTCTAGAGGTCCACTCTATGCATGGTCCTTAGTTAGAGTATCAGTCTCTGCAGAGCCTCCTGGGCCCAGGTATTTTGGCTTTGTCATTCTCCTTGTGGAGCTCTTATCCCCTCCAGGTCTTTCTATCTCCCTCTTCTTCCATAAGGATTCTGGCACTCTGGCCGAAGTTTGGCTATGCACTCTATGTAAGGCCTTTGCCAGTTGAGCTACAGCCTCAGGTTCATGTTAAATTTTTTTTAAATACCTTTTTTTTCTTTTAGGTTACTGGAGTTTTAAACTCTACTAATAAGTTTATATTTATCCCAGTGAGATGTTCTCCAAAGCATTCCCCCATCTCCACATTAATATCCTCATCTTCTCTTATATTCATCTATGTAAGAGTCACTATTGTTTCAGTGTAGGGTTTTTCAAATCTTATTTCATTACTACTGTCACCTCAATATACATCTAATCTATCTTTTAGAAATTTTATCATTCTCACAAATTTAGTATATCTCCGACTGAAATATTATTGAACCTTCCAAACAAATTGTCTAGCCACCTTCATTTGTCTGAATGACATCAATTTCTTCTAATATTTCAGGCCAGAACATTCAGAAATTCTCGTAACATTTCTGTAATCCTCTACCTGCACTCTGCCATCTATTTCTGGAGTTTTTCAATGGATAAATTAACTGACATAAATATTTGCACATATTTATGAAGTACGTCTAATTCAATACATAACCACAATGTGTAATGATAAAATCAGGGTTATTACTATTGACTTATCAAGCATTTATAATTTTTATCTGTAAGAAACCTCTAAGTTCTTCTAGTTTTTCAAAGGAAACATACATGGATGCAGTGGTAGTTACTGTGCAATAGTATATAACACCACAACATATTGCTCTTTTCTAGCTGTATTTTGATATCTTCTAATCTTTCTCCATCCCTCCATCGTGGATTATTCCCAGTCTCTAGAAACCACTATTTTCCTTTTTATTTTATTGTGATCAACTTTTCTAACTTCCACAAATGATTGAGGGCATGAGGTCTTCTCTGTGTTCCTAGGTGAAGTAACCTAATATACTCCATGAATTTCATCTATGCTACTGTAAGAGATTTTTTTCTTTTCTTAGTTGAGTAATAGTTTCTTTAAAAGCCTCTACAATAACTTGCTGTGGGCACAGAGGAAAGGAAACATGCACACTCTTGGTGGAATGTAAGGTAATCCAGGGAAGCAATATAGAGCCTTAAAAAACAGAAAAGAGGGTTACCCAGTGACCTTTTCTTTCTTAAGTATTTATCAGAGACACATTTCTTTCCAAGTTCAGTTCTTCCACCATTTTACTCAAGAACATGTGACATGTTACCCATGGGCTTGCTTCCTCTTTAGCCATTCACTCTACTACAGAAGAGTTCAGCTAATCTTCCATGAATTTCATGTCCATTACTACTTTTCTGTACTCAGAAATACTGTCTCAGTCTTATAAATTCTTGTCTATTTAAAGGAGACTCTTCCTCTTCCTTATGAGTTACCCTCTTACCACCTATCCATCATTGTTCCCATGGCTACACCATATGCCCTTTAGTTCTCAGTGGCACACACTTGTGATACCATTTGAGTTTTCTGAACATCCCACCTCCACCCTGTCTCCTCCATTTGTTTGTATGTGCCTTCAGAAACCATCCCTCTCTTCCTACTCCCCAGTTCCTAACTTCACAAACACTTTGGCTATGATGCTCCTTTCACCAGTCTCCTGCAGTCACCTCTAGTGCTTGCAGATCTCCATCTTTTCTTTCTAATCTTAAATGCCATGCTGACCACTCTCTAATGTACTTTTTAGTTTTTCATTTTTCCTTGTGAGCTCGTTATTCTTATTTCAGTTATAGCACTTACTGATGAGTGTTTCACTCTGCTTTCTTTTCCTTTTTTTTTTTTTTTTTTAGAAATTTCTTTTTATTTCTAAGAAGCGACCTCAAGATGATATTTTGATGATCACACATGGTTTTCAAAAAACAGATGACAGGGACTTTTTAAACCTTTCAGCATATATTTCATTTTTTATTTTTTTTAAATATTAGTTACAGTTTATTAACTTTGCATCCCAGCTGTATCCTGCTCTCATTCTCTCCCAATCCCACCCTCCCTCCCTCATCTCTTCCCTGTCCCTTTCCAAGTCCACTGATAGGGGAGGACCTCCTCCCCTTTCATCTGACCCTGTTTTATCAGGTATATTCAGGACTGGCTGTAAAGTCCTCCTCTGTGGTCTAGCAAGGCTGCTCCTCCCTTGGGGATGGGGGAGGTCAAAGAGCCCAACATTGAGGGAGAAAACAAGTAACAGGACAGGAGCCTACCACAGAGGGCCTCTGAAAGACTCTACCTAGCAGTGTATCAAAATAGATACTAAGAATTATAACCAAACCTTCGGCAGACTGTGGGCAATCATAAGAAAGAAGAGGGAGTTAATATGACTTGGAGAGGACAGGAGCTTCACAAGGACCAAATATATCTGGGCACAGGGGTCTTTTATGAGACTGTTTCTCCAACCAAGGACTATGTATGGATATACCCTAGAACCTCTGCTCAGATGTAGTCCATGGTAGCTCAGTATCCAAGTGGGTACCCTAGTAAGGAGAACAGTGACTATTTCTGACATGAACTCACTCTGCTTTCTAAGGACTAGACTAAGTTCAATTCACATTGGTTTTCTCCAAAGGCTGTCTTGTATACGTTAGGTACCTAAATAGTCCTGTGGAATCAAGCTTCTCAGCTATTCTTCTGTCCATATTCCTTGTTAGAAATGGTCATTCCCCTTTTTTGTCTGTCATTGAAAGCAAATTTTCTTCTCATAAAATACACCCTGATCATAGTCTTTCCTTACCAATTCTTCTCAGTTCCTCCCTAACTTCCCTGGCTCCTGGATCTACTCCTCCTCTCTTCCCCCACATCAGAGAAGAACAGGTCTCCAAGAGATAACAACCAAATATGACAAAATAAAATACAATAAGATGAAGCAAAAACTTTCACATCAAAGTTGGACATGCCAACCCAACAAGAGAGAGTCCCAGGAGCCAGCAAAATAGTTAGAGTTAGAGACCTACTTGTTCTCAAAGCCGGGAAGCCCACAAAAATACTAAGCTAATAACCATAATATATATGCAGAGGACGTGGTGCAGACCCATGTAGGCTCTGTACTGCTCCAGTCATATGTGAACTCATCTGTGAGAAATGACCATTTCTGCCATGCTAATTATTTCTTGTTTACTCACTTCCTCTCTCCCTTGATCACTAGGTAAGTTTTGTTTGATATCCTGCTATGCAGCAACTCTTTCCCTCACTGAGTCTCTGCTTAAATGTCTCAATCTAGTTCTAATCAACATCCATGAGCTCCAAACTCATCTTCACAGTGGCTACAAAAATGAAGAAATTTTAGTTTGAGTTTTATTATTGAACTATTTTATTGCTGGAGTTAACTTTTCTGGTTAAAAATTTGAACAGAAAAATCTATATTTCAAAGTAATGTGAGGATGAAAAGGAGTAATTTATTTGAAGTTCTTTAGGTACTGTCAAAAACCATACAATATGACACAAGTGCTAAATTGGGAGCCTTTGGGAAATGCAGTATGTCTTACATTGTATCGCAGATTATGCTCATTACCCACCCACCACCCACCTGCGCCTTACATGCTCCTCCATGATGCCTTGCTGTCAGAATTCTGGGCTACTGTTAAGACCGAAGATGCCTCCAGTTCTCAGCTTTGCTACCCTAATGTTTATCTGGGTATGAGTCCCAAATAGTCAGTAATGCTATACTTTCTGGCAAGTACTTCACTCCTTGATGTAAAATGTCATGAAAATAAAATCCTCACCATCCTGTGGTTTATTGAGTCTGTGAAGACTTCGTTAAAACTCCCAAGAGAAAAATCAAGACTAACTCCAGTAATCTAAGTGTGGCAGAGGGGAAAGGTTTCATTTTAGCAAGATGCATCTCGGTTCTACTTCTGAGTTTTTTCACAGACACTGAAGTTGCTCTGGCTCCAGAATTTTTGTCATAGAAGACAATAGCTTTCGTTTTTCTTCACTAATTACACTTTTTTATCTGCATGTTCTCTTCTTTGTAAGAAAAATTATATACATTTTCCTCCAATATCAGGGCTGTGTTTAGGTTTTTAGCTATTCCCTCCTTGTTTGAATACCACTGTGTCCATTTCTGTGACATATTTTAGGAAGCAGGAACTAAGATGCTAGACTGGTTGCAAAAGCAAACAAATGACAAGGCAGGGAAGTTGGAACAGATTGTTCAGCTCATATAACTGTGTCATTAGCCAGATACAACAGGCCTCAGGCCTGATGCAAACAAAACTTAAATAGAATGAAGACATGCTATAAGCAAGATAAAGATATTCCACAGACATATTAGATATTATGTGCAGCACTTCCAACAATCTGGCCAAACTGGCAAAGGGAAAAAAATAATTGCTCCCTTACTCCATTTGTGACAGTTTTTAGGTTTTCTTGTCTCTTTTTTCTCATTTCTGATGTCATACCATCAAGTTTGTATCATTAATGACATGAATTATAATTTAGGAATACTGGCCAAAAATATTTGCAGAAATCCTCAGAACTCAAATGTATAATTTCTGAAGGAATTGATTTATGAAAAATTCTAAGGCTGTTATTGGAAATTCATGTCACCAAAATAATTCACCTGAAAATGTTTAATTAAGTAATTGTTTGTGTGTGTGCATATTACAGAACAACACACTTAGAGGTGAGAGGAAAATCTGAGGAATGAGTTTCCTCCTCCTACCATGTGGGGTTCAGAGATCAAATCAGGTCATCAGACTTGGAGACAAGTGTCTTTACCTTCTCCTAGGCATAAAGCTTTGCTTTCTAATTCCATCCTAGACAATTAACTCTTAGCATGAAGATAAAAATCGTTCTTGAATGACTGACAAATGCTGCAAATAAATGATTCTACTTGGCTTCAAAATGTTTATGACCCATGAAATTGCTTAGTAATGTAATGATTGGTAATAGAAATTGACCAAAGATGACAGCAATTTGCAACCATACTGGAAACCTCTGAAGTTTTCTCTAGAGTTTTCTTAGATGGAGTTTCCCTGGAGTTTTCTTTCTTTTTAATTTTTTCTTTATTTTTATTATTTATTACAATTTATTCACTTTGTATCCTGGCTGTATCCTCTTCCCTCATCTCCTCCCAGTCTCACCCTCCCTTTTTCTATTTTCTCCCTTTCTCCCTTTTTCTTTTTCTTCCCCTCCATGTCCCTCCCTTAGTCTACTGATAGGGGAGGTCCTCTTCCCTACTATTTGACCCTAGCCTATCAATACTGTCTGGATCCTCTTTCTCAGTCTGGTGCTATCTCAGATAATGAGGAAGAGTGCTACCTCAACATTTAGCTATACCACTTCTGGGCATATATCCAAAAGAAGCTCAACCATACAACAAGGACATTTGGAGTTTTCCTAGATGTTAGGATAAGACTCTTTACTGGGAATTACCCCAAGTGACAAAAGGAATTTCAGACATAGAAGTGCCAACAAATAATTTATATTAATATCAAACTCATTAGTAATAGCACCTAATGTTCAGATTTATAAATAAGCCACAGTGTTCAACTAGACAGAATTAAGACAGAAGCACAGAAAGGCTGTGAAAACAGGAATCCCAGATTAAATGAGAAAATGTAAATCATAAATGGGAACCATATTCTGGAAACCACCATTAATCTAAAGGTGTATACAACAGATATTTTTATTTTTCTAAATAAATTCATTTCTTTATTCACTTTATGTCACCACCGGAGTCCCCTCCTTCCTCTCCTCCTGGTCTCATCCTCCCCTCCTCTTCCTCCTATCTCTTTCCCCTACTCCTCAGAAAAGGTAGTTGTTCCACTACCAAGCTACCCCAGAACAACTCCTCTTCAACTGTAGCCTGGAGAAGGAGCCCCACCATGGGATGTGATAAAAAAGCAGGCAACAGAGTCCATGTGGGAGACAGGACTTGCTATCCTTACTAGGGAACCCACATGAATCCCAAGCTTCCCATCAGCTACATATATATGGGAGGCCTAGGTTAAATCTATGCATGGTCCTTGGTTGGTGCTTCAGTCTCCACAGGCCCTTCTGGGCCCTGGTTAGTTGTCTCTGTTGTTCTTCTTGTGGAACTGTTCCCTCCAGGTCCTCTATCCTTAGGCCCCCTTTTGCACAAGATTCTCTATGCTTCCCCCAATGTTTGGCTGTTAGTCTCAACATCTTACAACAGACATTTTTATTTCTGTTGCCTAGAATTGGGTGAGGAGCCTGCTCTTGTAAAGACCCATGTATTGTGGACTCAGCTTTGGATAATGCCAAGTGACATAAGTGAGACTTAGTGTTACTGGCAGGGGCTCCTAGGAGTATTAGTTCGTTTCCAATGAAAAGAACAGCTTGGCACCATCCTCAATATTAAGTGTGTGATACAAGAGATACCAGAGGAGGTCAGCATTCAGGAAGCAATGGCAAGAACTGGCTATTTGGGAAAGTTACTGGTGGTACCCTCAAGCAATTTTGAAGGAAAAGGGCTAATTTCCAAAATGTAGAGAAATCCAAATATTTCATTTCCAAATTTATAAGTATTTTGAAAATGTGGTCAAAGGATTTTTGACTGATTTTTCTCCAAAGAAACATAAACTGATTAGCAAGAATGACAAATGATGTCTTTTTAATTATCAGGGAAATGAAAATAAAAGCTATAATGGTATATCACTCATACGTTTTAGGAGATCATCATTAAATAAAATAGTGAAAATATGGTATAAGAGACATGACTTAAGAATGAAGAGTATCTGGTACTTTTCTGGAATATTCTATTCCCTAGCATCCATGTCAGTCTCCTCACAACTGTCCATAACTACAGCTACAGGGTATCCAACAGCTTCTGGCTTCTGTGGGGCGTGGCTAAAACACTGGGCAGTAATTCTCTCTCTTTTTCTCTGTCTCACACACGCAAATATACAGTTAATAAATCCATCAATGTGATCCACCATATTAACAAACTGAAAGAAAAAAACCACATGATAATCTCCCTAGATGCTGAAAAAGCATTTGACAAAATCCAACATCCATTCATGTTTAAAGTACTGGAGAGATCAGGGATACAAGGCACATATCTAAACATAGTAAAGGCGATTTACAGCAAGCCTATAGCCAATATCAAACTGAACAGAAAGAAACTTAAAGCAATCCCACTGAAATCAGGGACAAGACAAGGCTGCCCACTCTCTCCATATCTCTTCAACATAGTGCTGAAAGTCATTGCTAAAGCAATAAGACAGTTGGAGGAGATGAAGGGGATACAGATGGGAAAGGAAGAAGTCAAATTATCACTATTTGCAGATGATATGATAGTATATATGAGTGGCCCCAAAAACTCTACCAGGGAACTCCTACAGCTGATAAACACCTTCAGCAAAGTAGCCGGATACAAAATTAACTCAAAAATATCAGTAGCACTCCTGTACACAAAAGACAAAAGGGCTGAGAAAGAAATTAGAGAAACAACACCATTCACAATAGCCACAAATGACATAAAGTACCTTGGTGTAACCCTAACCAAGGAAGTCAAAGACTTGTATGAAAAAAATTTCAAGTCTCTGAAGAAAGAATTAGAGGAAGATATGAGAAGATGGAAAGATCTCCCATGCTCATGGCTTGGCAGGATTAACATAGTAAAAATGGCCATCTTACCAAAAGCAATCTACAGATTTAATGCAATTCCCATCAAATTGCCAACACAATTCTTTACAGACCTGGAAAGAAAAATTCTCAACTACGTATGGAATAACAAGAAACCGAGAATTGCTAAAACAATCCTGTACAATAAAAGATCTTCGGGAGGTATCTCCATCCCTGATCTCAAGCTGTACTATAGAGCAACAGTTATAAAAACTGCATGGTACTGGCATAGAAACAGAATGGTGGATCAATGGAATCGAACAGAAGACCCAGAAATAAACCCACACATTTACGGACACCTGATTTTTGACAAAGATGCCAAAACCATACAATGGAAAAAAGATAGCATCTTCAACAAATGGTGCTGGTCCAACTGGATGTCTACATGTAGAAAAATGAAAATAGATCCATACTTATCACTCTGCACAAAACTGAAGTCCAAGTGGATCAAAGACCTCAACATAAAACCAGACACATTAAATCGGCTAGAAAAAAAAAGTGGGGAATACCCTAGAACTCATTGGTACAGGAGAAAACTTCCTGAACAGAACACCAACAGCACAGGCTCTAAGAGCAACAATCAATAAATGGGACCTCATGAAATTGAAAAGCTTCTGTAAAGCAAAGGACACCGTCATCAAAACAAAGCGACTGCCTACAGATTGGGAAAGAATCATCACCAACCCTCTATCTGACAGAGGACTCATATCCAATATATATAAAGAACTAAACAAGCTGAAAAACAACAAACCAAGTAATCCACTTAAAAAATGGGGAACAGAGCTAAAGAGAGAATTCTCTGCAGAGGAATATCGAATGGCAGAGAAGCACTTAAAGAAATGCTCAAGCTCATTAGCCATTAGGGAAATGCAAATCAAAACAACCCTGAGATTTCACCTTACACCCATCAGAATGGCCAAGATGAAAATCTCAAGGGACAACATATGCTGGAGAGGTTGTGGAGAAAGGGAAACCCTTCTCCACTGCTGGTGGGAATGTAAACTGGTACAACCACTCTGGAAATCAATCTGGCGCTTTCTCAGACAACTAGGAATAGCGCTTCCTCAAGATCCAGCCATACCACTCCTAGGCATTTACCCAAAAGAGGCGCAAGTACACAAAAAGGACATTTGCTCAACCATGTTTGTAGCAGCTTTATTTGTAATAGCCAGAAGCTGGAAACAACCCAGATGCCCCTCAACTGAAGAATGGATGCAGAAACTGTGGTACATCTATACAATGGAGTATTACTCAGCAATGAAAAATAAGGAAATCATGAAATTTGCAGGTAAATGGTGGGACCTGGAAAGGATCATCCTGAGTGAGTTGACCCAGAAGCAAAAAGACACTCACGGTATATACTCACTCATATAAACATAAAATATAGAATAAACCCACTAAAAGCTGTACATCTAAACAAACTAAGCAAAAGAGAGGACCCTAACTAAAATGTTCAATCCCCATCCTGAAAGGCAAAGAGGATGGACATCAGAAGAAAACGAAAATAGGAAACAACCTCGGAACCCGCTACAGAGGGCCTCTGAAAGCCAGAAGAAAACAGGAAACAACCTTGAAACCTGCCACAGAGGGCCTCTGAAAGCTTCTGCAGTATAGACTGTCAAAGCAGATGCTGAGCCTGATGGCCAACTGATGGGCAGAGTGAATGGAATTTTATGTAAGAAGTGGGAAATAGTAAGAGCTGGAGGGAACGGGAACTCCACAAGCAGAGCAACAGAACAAGATAATTTGAACACAGGGAAATTCCCAGAGACTCATACTCCAACCAAGGACTATTTGTGGAGATGACCTGGAACCCCTGCACAGGTGTAGCCCATGGCAGTTCAGTGTCCAAGTGAGTTCCATAGTAATGGGAAGAGGGACTGCCTCTGACATAATCTGATTGGCCTGCTCGTTGATCACTTCCCCCTGAGGGGGGAGCAGCCTTACCAGGCCACAGTAGAGGACAATGAAGCCACTTTTGATGAGAACTGATAGACTAAGATCAGAAAGAAGGAGAGGAGGACCTCCCCTATCAGTGGACTTGGGGAGTGGCATGCATGCAGAAAGGGGAGGGAGGGTGGGATCGGGAGGGGAGGAGGGAGGGGCTTATGGGGGGATACAAAATGAATAAAGTGTAATTAATAAAAAAAATAAAAGATTTTAAAAAAAAAGAAGGATGCAAGAGCCAAAGGATGAGGAGATATGCTGTGGCATTCCATGCTGGGCATGCCATGCTCTTGTACCCATGTTGAACCCCCAGCAGCAGTGGCCACCTACTGACACAGGGCACAGGTCAATAGCTCATGGTGGGTAGGGAAAGGGCTCAAAGGGCCCACCCCTTCCAAAGCAGTAATAGACAGTTAATGGTTGCTGGGAGATGAAAAGTCATATTCCTCAGTGGTACAGACACTGGTAAATTGTCTATGTTCATGTAAATAATTCCCTACCCATGCTCATAAAGACAGGGCCACAAATGCACAGGGCCACAAATACACAAGACATGACTGTAAATGTGGGGGGGGCACTTACTTGGAGAAGTAGGGTTTCTGTGGGAGAAGGTAAGAAAAAAAAATAACTAAAAAGAATAAGGTGAATCTTTATAAATGTGAATGTACTGTCAAGGTTGTGGATGGACTGGAAGCCTTGTCCAGGCTGATAGGATAGGCTGCAAAAATGCAGAAACTATGGTGCACATGTGTTCTTAAATTTAATATGGTTCACTAGCCCCCATTGTTGTATGTATCCTAAATTGAAATCAGAGCTACTAAGAGATATCCTCACTTGCATAGTCATTGTAGCATTACTCACAGTAACTGAGATTTTATAATATAAAATGGGGAAAACATGGCATATAATTTCAATGAGATGTTAATCTATCAAAAAAGGAGGGAAAGAAAGGAAAGGAAAAAGAAAACAAAAGAAAGAAAAAGAAAAGTTTTCCTTTCCAAGCAGATATCAAATTGATTAGGGTGGGATTTTGTGGTGACTTCCCCTTCTCAGTGCTGGGATCCTGTGAAGGTCCTGTGCAATCTGCAACAGTCTCTTTGAGCTCATATGTTCATCAGTCCTGTCACATCTGAAGGTGGAATTTCCTTGGGGTTGTCTACCTCCTCTGGGTATTAGACTCTTTCCACCTGAGGGTTACTGGGTATATCAACCATGTTCCAGGACAGGTTCCTTCTCTTCAACACAAAACCTATTTTATACTCCATTTTCTTGCTGTACTTTTTATTTTGTTTTGGTATTTTTTCTCTTATTGATATTCTTTTCTTTCTCTCTCTTTTTTAGTTAGTTTGTTTTGCTTTTAGTTAGTTTGTTGTTGCTTTTCCTGCTTTTTTAATTTTTGAGAGAAAAAGACCATGAAAATAGGTGGGTTGGGAGATGGGGAGGATTTGGAAGGAGTTGAAAGAGTGGGAAGAATATTATCAACCTATACTATGTGAGAAGACTTTTTTTTTAAATGAAAGTTTAAAAAGGAATATTTTAGTTTTTGGATCAACCTTTTATGAGCTAAGTTAAGTGAAAAAGCCAGACACAGAAAAATAAATATTGTAGACTTCCATTTGTATAATGTATCTAAAATAGTCTAATTCACAGATGCAGAAAGCACAATAGTGGTTCTAGTTCCAAGGGTAAAGGATGGGGAAGGCGATGGCAATTCATTTGACATAAATCTTCAATTATGCTTGATAAATAAGTGCTGTAGTAGGGAAGTGTGTGGTAATGTTAGTGCTAACAATGGGATATTTTGAAGTGCTATCACCTTCCGTATCCTCAGCCCTTTGAAACCAGACACATTTCTGTGTTCTTGGCATTTGCGAGTATAGATGAAATATTAAGTGTTATTTATGCAAAAAAAACCCAAAATCTAAAGTAGGGGAAACAAGGAGGGTAGAGAAGTTGAAAGCTACTCCGCAAATATAAGCAAGCTAATATTCTTTCTGTGCTTCGAAGAAAGAAAAATCGATGAAAAAGGTGAGTACAGGAAAAGTTGCTTGAGAGTGACACTCAGAGAATCTGAATTTCCTCTGGGGTCTACCGTCTCCTCAGCAAGTATTTTAACCTTTTAAACTTATTTATCACATTCAAATATTGTTAATATTACATAACTTATAAAATTATTGAAACATTAAGGCCATTATTTCATAGACTTAAGCATTAGAAGAGCAAGAAGTGGGACCAAGATAACATTGCTGATCACGTAGGTTATCACAGCAACAGCTCAGCGGTGAGAGCAGAGTGACCGACAGGCAGTACTATGGATCCCCAAACCCCAACATCTGTGTTTTTTGGGTAAGAGGAGAGCCCATGAGGAAACACAGGGTCCAACTTCAGGCCACCTCGCTAGGGCCACAGCCCTAGGCCACCGGCCCAACCCTACCATCTGTGAACACCTTTCCGGGTATTGGGCTCCTGGCTCCGGCCTCGGGTGGTCACTCTCACTGTCCATGGAGTGTGGAGTAGATACTTTCTTGTACCGGGGTAAGAGGCTCCAAATCCAGGCTCCCACTCATCATCCCGTGGACACCTTCTCATACCAGCGGCTCGAGGCTCCAACCTCAGGTGCCCACTCTCACTGTTCCT
Organism: Psammomys obesus; assembly: GCF_907164565.1. Classification (NCBI taxonomy): domain Eukaryota; kingdom Metazoa; phylum Chordata; class Mammalia; order Rodentia; family Muridae; genus Psammomys; species Psammomys obesus. The sequence goes on from NW_026585626.1 coordinate 562,547, forward strand.
TAGAAAGGATACCTTCTGGTACCAGGGGTGTGCGAATTCAAACTCGGGGTCCACTCTTGCCGTCCAGGGCATGTGACCCCGACCTTGCGTGCCTTCTAATACTCTGGATCCACAGAAGCAACCACAGACACTGCTCCAAGGCTCAACACCTTTCCATAAGGAGACCAGCAGGACATTTGATCTTACAGTTTCTTTAGAAAGGTTGCCCCAGCAAGCTGAGCACAGTGCCTGACCTCCTTAACCCTCAGAGCGAGAAAGCCAGTGGCAGGGCATCTAGCTTCCTGTCTACAAGACTTCTTTTGGTGAAAGGAGGATCCCTGAGCTCCAAGGAATCTAATGCTCCACAGGATCAAATATCTGAGGATACCCACAGGCAATTCTCTGAGAACCACCCACCAGGCCAAGATCATTCCTACTAATTTGAAAAGGGCTCCTGCAGAAACATCTAGCTTTCTGCCCAGTGCTCTTCCCACACTACCGAGAACTCCAGCAGGCAACAGGATCTAACATCCAATGCCAGAGACAACCAGATGGCTAAAGGTCAGCATAAAAATACAATAAACAAAAGCCAAAACAATATGGCTTCCTAAGAACCCAGTTATCCCAAGGCAAGCAGCCTTGGATACTCTAACACAACTGAAACACAAGTAAATGGCCTTATATCTATGCTTATGAAGATGATAATAAAGAAAACAAATAAAATCTATAAAGAAATACAGGAAGGTATGGTGAATCAGATTGAGACATTTAGGGAGGAAATAAATAAATCACTGAAAGGAATAATGGGAAGTTCAAACAAACAGGTGAGGAATTGAACAAATCATTTAATGAAAGGCAGAAAAATACAAACAGGTGAAGGAAATCAACAAAACAATTCAAGATCTGAGGATAAAAATAAAAACATTAAAGAAAGCACAAACAAAAAAATACTGGAGAGGGAGAATTTAGGGAATAGAACAAGAATTATGAACTACAAAGGTAAGCATCATCAACAGACTACGAGATGGTGAAAAGAATCACAGTTGTAGAAGACCCAATGGGAGAAATTGATGCATCGGTCAAAAAAAATGTTAAATCCAAAAAATTCCTGACACATAACATCCAAGAAATCAAGGCCACCATGAAAAAAAAAAAAAAGAAACCCAAGAATAAAAGGAATAGAATAAAGAGAAGATTCCCAGCTCCAAGGACCAGAATATATTTTCATCAAAATCATAGAAGAAAAATTTCCTAATCCTAAGAAAGAGATGCCTATAAGCATACAAGAGGCTTACAGAACACCAAATAGATTAGGCCAGAACATAAAATCATCCTGCCACATAATAATCAAAAACAGAACAAAGAAAAAATATTAAAAGCTGCAAGGGAAAGGGACCAAGTAACATATAATGGCAAACCTATCAGAATCACACCTGACTTCTCAGCAGAGACCATAAAAGCCAGAAGGGCCTGGGAAGAAGTCTTGCAAACCCTAAGAGACCACAGATGCCAGTCCAGCCTGCGATACCTGAGTTCCTGCTTCAAAACCAAACAAAACAAAACCAAACAAAACTGAACACCTTTTCTGTTGTTTTGTAAAGGATTATGCACTTATTTATTAAGTAGAAGAAAGTACGGGAAACACACACTTGCATGGAAAGACTAGAGATAATGGCAGATGACCAGGCAGCTGCTGAGTTTGGAGCATCACTTCTCAGACTCTTTCTTTTCTTTTTCTTTTAAATAAAAACTTTACTGGTTCACTTTTTCACCAGTCTGTTCTGGAATGCTTCTAATAACATCCGAATCACCTGGATCAATGATAGTGAGTGTGCACACTCTGTATTATTACTTCATGCTGTGTACAATTAAATAGTATTGCCACTGGAGTGAAGGACACCAGTTTCAGCCAAAATGGCAAACTATTCTATTTCAGATATCCTCAAAGCTGGGAAGTTTTCGGCGAGGATCAGCAGTTTTGCTTTGCCCTGTCTCATAATCTTCAGAGTCTGATGGTATCCCAGCATGTGTTTTCTATTTTTCTAACAAGGTGGAGACTAGAGTTTACCGATTCCAGAGACTTTTTCATTTTCTTTGCATTTTAGGTACAAGAAGGACTCCAACCAAGAGTATCTGCCAAGATGGCCAGGGAGCAAGAAAAAGCCTCCACTGTGTTGACTCTTGAGAGAAGAAAACTGGCAAGCTAATACTAATTTTAGAGGGGTTCAATAAGATTTTTCATGTTCCACATGACTTGGAGGGAGAAAAAGAGAGAGAGTAAAAGAGAAGGAAACAGCTTTCAACAGTTAACAACCATAGAGATGATTAGGGCCTGGGAGGTCAACTAGCAGGAGCGAGTGGCCAGGAATAGCAAGCATGACAGTGTTTGGGGCAGAGGGACTGCAGCATGAATGACAGGCCAGACACACAGGTAGTGCTCTTGGACAGGAGTAGCCCTGGTTGCAGCCACAGTGGCTCAACTGAGTACCCAGCCTGTTATGTACATACATCCCTGAAGTGACCCGAAGTATCTTAGAGTAAACACACACACACACACACACACACACACACACACAAAAAAAAAAAAAAAAAAAGAACAAGAAGTTTTCTTTGTAAGCAGAGTGCACAGAATTACCCAGTTCTAGAATTTGGGACTGTACGGTTTGAGACAAAATTCTTCAGGTGCTGCAGACACATTCCCAGAGCAATTTTGTCTCAGAGCTGAGCACAGCATGCCCTCACCATTGCAGAATGAGTACCCACCAATGCCACACATGTTCTTTGGACATTTAAAATTTTCATCTGTTAGGGAATCAAGGCACCTCCTCGTCCTCCTAGTGTCGGCTGTAGTGGTGTGGGATATAGCCTTTGAACAATCTGAGCTTTGTGTTTGACTCTCTAGTTACCCATCCATTGTAACCATCAAGTACTTACACATACTTGGATAAATTTCCAAATTGCCTCAGTTTCTATTTCTTTAAAGTGTGACTAATCACAGACATGTCTGCCTCAGGGCTGGGATGCTATGAGGAACTGCTGAATATAGATCTTTTAGAGTGTTTCTTAGAAGACAAGGGGAAAAAAACCTCAAATGATTCTATTCCTCATTCCAAATGTATTTTGGGTGTAGGTAGGTGATACATGAATATTACTTTTTACTATACTGTTTAGCAACGAGATATCATGATTCCACAATTTGCAGACTATCTTATGCCTCTACTCCCAAGGCCTAACCCAGCATCATTATGTAGTGAGATTTAGTTGGACCAAAGCAGTTAACATCTAGAGAACTGGACTATAGACAGAGAAGAGAGGGTGGTGCTTTTAAGGAGAAAAATATTTGGATGAGTAAGTGGTCACTTTGAAGTGTGGTTGTTGGCGTCCATAATTCTATGGAGCCACAACAGAAGCACTGGGCTTATTATCCACTTACTGCAAAAACCAGGTACAGGATTACTAGGATCTATTCTAGGGATGAGATCATTTTGTAAAAGTAAAGAGCTGGAGGGTGTTTGCACAACACATGGGCATATTGGTTCAAAAAATACTCAGATTTGCATAATATTGTATCCTTGTCACATGAAAACCACTCATCAAAATTTCAGACAATGGGAAAAAATTGTTCCAATCCAGAGAAAAAATGAGTGAAATAAACAAGTAGTAAAGCCTTCAATAGGAGGGGTGTTACTTTTAGAAGATTTACCAAATGAAATATATTCTCCTTTTCAAGAAATTTAAAAAGAAAGTTAAGACCCAAGGGTAATAGCCAGTTTGAAGAAAATCAATGTTAATTAAACAAGAATAGGACGTTCTTTCTAACAGTACCCTTGAGGAGGGAAAACCTGGTGTTCTTCATCACAAGACTTACTGACAATGTGTCAAGGTTTAAAACAGGCAATGACCGTAGATGACTCAGGCCTTTAGGAAGACCTAGTTATAAAGGGCACACACTGGCACATAGCTTGATGAGTGCTTCTCCTAAGCAAGCATATTCTGAAGCTGCATATTAAGACCCATAGGATGAAGTGTATTTTTGTGGAGTAGACAGGTTAATTTTCCAGATGTTTTTTGAAACTGTTAACACAGGTTTATCATGCCAGACTATTACTTATTCTCTAAGGAATAAATAGCTCCAACAAGTCAAAATCTTAATTCTTTTGCTTTTGGCAACTCTTCATTAAGAAATTAAGGCTTTAAGGCTCAGACTACTTAACTTAAAAGTTTCTGCTTTGATGAAATAACCTCATGGCTCCTTACTACCATGTAGGTGTGGTTGCCATTTGAGCTCTTCTGTCTTGTTCACCTCATCTCACAGCTTCTAAACATCTCCCCTCTTTCCTCTATGTTTTTTCTTTTCTCTCCCTGGTTACTTCACTTGGCTTCTATCCAGACCATCCAATAGCTTCCCTTCTTTGGCACAAGTGTCTCCAAATGTTCCCCATCACTGGCTCCTTCTTATTCCTGTTTAGTCCATAATCCACAATGTTTCAACTTCTTCACTTACTGTTCAAATAAAACCACTTTTATTAAAGGCTGTATTGACTTCCTAATTAGAGTTCTAATTGAACATCTTTCAGTAATTGGTTTCTTGGATGACACTACTTCATTTTTTACTGTGGATCCCCTCTCGACTTCTCAAACAAAACAAGACAAAGTAAAACAAAACAAATATTCTCTAATTTTCTTTTTTTTTATATGCATAGAATCACTGCCTACTCATTTTCTTGATGGTTCTCTGCTTAACGTTTTTCTATTTCTTTGTGGATTCTTTCTCTAATTTGTTATCATCACCACCACCACCACCACTGCCACTACTGTCCTCATCACCACCACCATCATCATCATTATCGTCAGTTAGCATATAGTGTGGTGGTTTGAATAAGAATGGCCCTCATGGGGCTCATATACTTGAATGATAAATGTAATTATGACATTTTCATCTACACATTATGGTATGCTCATATTTGATTCCCTCACCTTCCTTTACTCCTTCTACCCCCACTTGTTGTTCTTCCCCATAACTAGTTCTTCTTTTCTTATTATTCTCTCTCTCTTTTTTTGTATATATTTTGGGCCTCTCAGCTTTTACATTAGTAGGTTTTCATATGACTTTTTATTTTGCAATGTACCTAGTATTAATTATCCCTCCCTGTTCTTACTCTATACGTCCAGTTCTCCCATACCGCACTCCATTTAACTCTTCCTGTTACCTACTCTCCACAGATCATTTGTACTTCATTTGGCAAATCTTATTTGTGAGCCACATCTATTCCCTGCCTAGCTTTATGGCTTCAAAACTCTTCACTCTTCTCTATCATTTATAACCTGATGAGTTAGAGTCATTTTATAATTCCCAACATACAGTCTTAGTCCACTGGTTTTGTTTACATTACCCTTTCTTCATGGTTTGTCCACAGTTCACTTCTACGTTCTCACCATTTTATTTTTGACTTAAAAAAATAAAATGCAGGGTCAAGGCCCCAGTACAAGGGTAACTTCAGGATACTGTCATCATCCCAGGTGTCTTAGAGATGTGCATGTCACCATCACTGAACCTGCCTCACAGCATTATAGTGATCATTCATGGATCCATGTATCCTATCAAAGACATGGAGTCATGTTTTTGTAAAGACATGGATAGTTCTTGCTATCAAAAGCTTTCCAACAGCTGGTCATGATGGCACTTACCTTTAATCCCAGAACCCAAGGAAACAGAAGCAGGTTGATCACTGTGAATTTGAAGCCAGACTGGTCTATGTAGTGAGTCCAGGACAGGTAAGACTACACACAGAGAAGCCATGTTAAAAAAAAAAAAAAGAGCTTTCCATGCATCTTTATTTATACTCTGAGCTCAGGAGAGTGTATTGAATTTAAGTTTAATTAATACCAAATCCCATCTCCCAAAAGAATTTAGGATAAAATTGCCTTTCTTCATCTCATTTTTCCAGAGCTTTTAGAATCTGATAATGGGTTCTAGGTTATGTCCATGCCTGGTACTTGGTTGGAGTGTGGGTCTCTGGGAAGACAACTATGCTCAAATTTTCTGGTTCTGTTGCTCTCCTTGTGGGGTTCCTGTCCTCTCGATAACCTACTATTTCCCACTTCTTACATAAGATTCCATGCACTCTGCCCAACAGTTGGCCTTAAAGTCTCAGCATCTGCTTTGATAGTCTGCAGGGCAGAGCCTTTCAGAGGCCCTCTGTGGCAGGTTCCTAGCCTGTTTCCTGTTTTCTCCTTATTCTGATATCCATCCTCTTTGCCATTTGGGATGGGGATTGAGCGTTTTAGTCAGGGTCCTCTCTCTTGATTAGTTTGATAGGCTAAGATCAGAAGGAAGGAGAGGAGGACCTCCCCTATCAGTGGACTTGGGGAGGGGCATGCGTGAAGAAGGGGGAGAAAGGGTGGGATCGGGAGGGTAGGGGCAGGAGCTTATGGGGGATACAAAGTGAATAAAGTGTAAAAAAATAAAAGAAAAAAGATATGAATAAAAGCGAAAAAAAAGAATCTGATAATGGTCAAATTCTGTCAGACTTATTTATTTTATTTATTTATTACATAGAGGGACTGATGAATTTGAAGTTCTAAGGACAGTTTGAAAGACTAACTAAAATACAAAATAAATAAAAAAACATACCATTCACGCAAATTTACATTATGAGATTCAGGGATACATATTTTACAGTGGGATGGCTTTGTTTCTAGCATGAGCTACGGCTAGAGCTCAGAAAATTTAGCAGTGCACACAAGTGTTTGACCCCCGCCATAGCACACTATCACCATCACCACAACTAACTTCCTTTCTTTAATAATCACTTTTATTTTTCATATTAATCACATGTTATTTACTTTGTATCCCAGCAGGAGCTCCCTCCCTTTCTTCCTCCCAATCCCACCCTCCCTCCCTCATCTCCTCCCTGCCCCTTTCCAAGTCCACTGATAGGGGAGGTCCTCCTCCCCATCCATCTGACTCTAGCTTATCAGGTATCTTCAGGGCTAGGTGCCAAGTCCTCCTCTGTGGACTAGCAAGGCTGCTCCTCCCTCGGGGGCTGGAGGTCAAAGAGCCAGCCATTGAGTTCATGTCAGAAATAGTCCCTATTTCCCTTGCTAAGGTGCCCACTTGGATACTGAGCTGCCATGGGCTACAACTGAGCAGGGGTTCTAGGTTATATCCATGCATGGTCCTTGGTTGGAGAAACAGTATCAGAAAAGACCCCTGTGCCCTGATATATTTTTTCCTTGTGGAGCTCCTGTCCTCTCCAGGTCATACTTACTCCCCCTTCTTTCATAGGATTCCCTGCACTTTGCTGAAGGGTTGGTTATGAGTCTCAGCATTTGCTTTAATGCACTGCTAGGTAGAGTATTTCAGAGGCCCTCTGTGATAGGCTCTTGTCCTATTACTTGTTTTCTCCTACTTCCAATGTCCATCCCATTTGTTTTTCTAAGTGAGAATTGATCATCTTACCCTGGGTCCTCTTTCTTGTTTATCTTCTTTAGGTGTACATATTTTAGTATGTTTATCCTATCTTATAGGTCTAGTACCCACTTAGAAGTGAGTAAATATCGTGTGTGTTTTTCTGCTCCTGGGATACCTCACTCTGGATGATCTTCTAGATCCCACCATTTGCCTGAAAATTTCATGATTTCCTTGTTTTTAATTGCTGAGTAGTATTCCATTGTGTAAAAGTACCACAATTTCTGTATCCATTCCTCCACTGAGGGGCATCTAGTCTGTTTCCAGCTTCTGGCTATTACAAATAAAGCTGCTATGAACATGGTTGAGCAAATGTCCTTGTTGTGTACTTGAGCCTCTTTTGGGTATGCCTAGGAGTGGTATAGCTGGATCTTGAGGAAGCGCTATTTCTAATTGTCTGAGAAAGCACCAGATTGATTTCCAAAGTGGTTGTACAGGTTTACATTCCTATCAGCAATGGAGGAGGGGTTCCCCTTTCTCCACAAACTCTCCAACTTGTGTTGTCACTTGAGTTTTTTTTTTGTTTTTTTTTTTTTTTTGTGGAATCAGCTTTTATTTATTTATTTTAATCTTTTATTATTTTTTTTATTAATTACACTTTATTCATTTTGTATCCCCCCATAAGCCCCTCCCTCCTCCCCTGCCGATCCCACCCTCCCTCCCCTTTCTGCATGCATGCCACTCCCCAAGTCCACTGATAGGGGAGGTTCTCCTCTTCTTTCTGATCTTAGTCTATCAGTTCTCATCAAAAGTGGCTGCATTGTCCTCTACTGTGGCCTGGTAAGGCTGCTCCCCCCCCAGGGGGA
>NW_026585626.1:575802-594058 GCF_907164565.1 Psammomys obesus
GTGTCCCAGCTGTATCCCGCTCCCTCATTCCCTCCCCAACCCCACACTCCCTCCCTGGTCTCCTCCCTGCCCCTTTCCAAGTCCCCTGATAGGGGAGGACCTCCTCCCCTTTCATCTGTCCCTGTTTTATCAGGTATCTTCAGGGCTGGCTGCAAAGTCCTCCTCTGTGGCCTAACAGACTGCTCCTCCCCTAAATTTTATTTTTTAATGCACCAGGGGTTGCACAGAAAATTAGGTTTTGTGGAAGGTAGCAGAGTGGCGTATCTGTTGCCTTTCCTGGAGAGTTTGTCATTTATATTTATGGCATTGTTTTAAAACTGACAAGGTGACTCAAATCAAATGAATTTGCAGAATTTGGGACATGCCGCTGTAGAGTCTGTGAATTACAAGTTCACACCTTGGAAAGGGACTAAATAAATATCCTATCTCAGGTATCCGTGCCCTCTAAGTACTCTCGCAGTAAACACAAAGTGAAAAATTCTCATTCTGTTTTCCTTCTCATGTTCACTGAGTGCAGAGCACTACCTCACAGGAATGTGTCCCTCACTAAGGGAAGCTAAACTAACATGTACTCCGTTGGCTTTGTCTGGGGTGTGTGGAGGTGGTTTAAAGAAATATTAAAATGGTAGGAAAATCTTGTTGATTTTCTCAGAGAACCAGCTCTTGGTTTCATTGATTCTTTGAATTGTTTTATTTGTTTCTAATTGATTGATTTCAGCCCTGAGTTTGATTATTTCCAGCCGTCTACTCCTTTTTGGTGTGTCTGCTTCTTCTTTTTCTAGGGTTTTTAAGTGGGCCAGTAAGTTGCTTGAATGAGCTGTCTCGAATTTCTTCTTGAAGGCACTTAGTGCTATGAACTTTCCTCTTAGCACTGCTTTCATTGTGTCCCACAAGTTTGGGTATGTTGTGTCTTCATTTTCATTGAGTTCTAGAAAGGCTTTAATTTCTTTATTTCTTCCCTGACCCAGCTGTCATTTAGTAACAAGTTGTTCAGTTTCCATGTGTGTGTAGGCTTTTTGCTATTTCTGTTGTTGTTGAAGTCCAGCTTTATTCCATGGTGATCAGACAGGATACAAGGGATTATTTCAGTCTTCTTGTATCTGTTGAGGCTTGCTTTGTGACCAACTATATGGTCTATTTTGGAGAAGGTTCCATGAGGTGCTGAGAAGAAGGTAAATTCTATTGTGTTTGGGTATAAAGTTCTGTAAATGTCTGTGAGGTCCATTTGATTCATGACCTCTGTCAGAGATATTGTTTCTTTGTTTAATTTCTGTTTTGTTGACCTGTCCTTTGTTGAGAGTGGGGTGTTGAAGTCTCCCACTATTAATGTGTGGGGATCTATATGTGGTTTAAATTTTATCAATGTTTCTTTTACGAATGTGGGTGCTCTTGTATTTGGAGCATAGATGTTCAGGATTGTGATGTCTTCCTGGTGGAATTTTCCCTTGATGAGTATGAAGTGTCCTTCCTCATCTCTTTTTATTAATTTTGGTTGAAAGTCTATTTTATCAGATATTAGAATGGCTACTCCTGCTTGTTTCTTGGGTCCATTTGCTTGGAAAGTCATCTTCCAACCTTTTACCCTCAGGTAATGTCTATCTTTGTGTCTTAGGTGTGTTTCTTGTATGCAACAGATTGCTGGGTTTTGTTTACGTATCCATTCTGTTAATCTGTGTCTTTTTTACTGGAGAGTTGAGTCCATTGATGTTGAGAGAGATTAATGACCAGTGGCTGTTAGATCCTTTGATTTTGATGTTGGCTGTGTTCATAAGTTTGTGTGCTTGGTTGCCTTTTGTTTTACTGTAGTAAGATTAATTATTTCCTGTGTTTTCTTGACAGAAGCTAATTTTCTTGGGTTGTATTTTCCCTTTCAGTGTCTTCTGTAATGCTGGATTTGTGTGTAGGTATTGTTGAAATTTGTTTTTGTCATTGAATATCTTGTTTTCTCCGTCTATGAGGACTGAGAGTTTTGCAGGGTATAGTAGCCTGGGTTGACATCTGTGTTCTCTTAGGGTCTGCATGATATCTGTCCAGGCCCTTCTGGCTTTCATAGTTTCTGTTGCAAAGTCAGGTGTGATTCTAATGGGTTTGCCGTTATATGTTACTTGGCCTTTTTCCCTTGCAGCTTTTAGTATTTTTTCTTTGTTCTGTATACTTACTGTTTTGATTATTATGTGGCGGGAGGATTTTCTTTTCTGGTCAAATTTGTTGGGTGTTCTGTAGGCCTCATGTATCCTTATTGGCTTCTCCTTTAACTTGGGGAAATTTTCTTCAATGATTTTGTTGAAAATATTTTCTGGGCCTTGGAGAAGGGAGTCTTCTTTTTCCTCTATTCCTATTATTCTTAGGTTTTGTCTTTTCATATTGTCTTGGATTTCTTGGACGGTCTGTGTCAGGAATTTTTTGGATTTAACATTTTCTTTGACAGATACATCGATTTCTTCCATTGTATCTTCTACACCTGAGATTCTTTCTTCCATTTCTTGTATTCTGTTGGTTATGCTTACCTCTGTAGTTCCTGTTTTCTTCCCTAAATTCTTCCTCTCCATTATTTCCTCCATTTGTGTTTTCTTTAATTTTTCTAGTTCTATCTTCAGGTCTTGAGTTGTTTTGTTTACTTCCTTCACCTGTCTGCTTGTATTTTCCTCTTTTTCTTTTAGTTCCTTCAACTCTGTCTCTTTGATTTCTTTCAGTGATTTAATTATTTCTTCTCTGAAGGCCACAAGCTGTTTGGCTGCATCTTCCCATATTTCTTCACGGATGGCCCTAATTTGCTTGTCTTTATCTTCCTCCATTTCTTTACGGATAGCCATGATCTGTTTGGTTTTATCTTCCTCTAATTCTTTACGTATTTTATCTGTTTCCTCTATTATTCTCTTCATCAACATAGATGTAAGGTCATCTTCTTGATTTTCTATTATGCTGCATTGTTCAGGGCTGTTCGCCCCTGGATGGCTGGGTTCTGGAGATGCCATATTGCTCTGTCTTTTGTTAGTTGAGCCTTTACGCTGACCTCTACCCATTGGGCTGATTTAGGTTTTGGCTGTTAGTTTCTGTGCTTCCTGGAGTCTTGAGGTAGGGAGTATCCCCTTGGCCGGAAGATGATTTTTCCTGAAGGAGTCCTTCTCTGCTTTTTGGTTATGGTCACTGTATGGCCAGTGTTTCTCCGGAGTTGCCACTGCTCACCTCAGGTTTATAGCCCTGAGTAGTAGCTGTGATCTATGTTAGGCAGGGGGGGATCTCCTCTTACCCATAAAATTTCTCAAGACAGCTGCCCCACTGCTGGGTTTCTTGTTATAAATTTAGTGTGCTGCTGCTCACTAAAGTTCCATGTACAGTCCTCTTGAAGAGACTGCTGATTCCCTAGCTGTGGGGTTTTCTCCCAACAGGGAAACTCAGTCTGTTATCCTGGGGTGCACAGTTCTGTCTGAGAAAGTGGGAGGTGCACTCAGCAAGTCTCTGGGCCAAAGGCTGATTGCTCTGCTCTGGACCTGGAGAATGTGCACCTAGGTTGAGTTGGCTCCTGGGGGCACTGCTCTGATCTGGAGGCTGGGTGCCTCACTCTGGACCAGAAGCTGTGTGTCTCTGTCTGGGATGGCGGCTGTAGGCACCACTCTGGTCCAGACGCTGTGGGTGCAGCCCCTCTGAAGGATCAGGGATTCCTACAGTTTTGGCAGTCCAGCCAGGGACAACTGGCTGATCCCTGGCACAGTATCTGAGGGCTGCTGTAATGGCTCTTCGGCTCCTGCAGGTCCGAGGAGGTAGCTGTGTGTCCCAGTGCCCCAGGGGAACGCAACAATGGCGGCAGAGCACAGCGCTTCTGCCTGCACTAGAGTCTGTGTGAGTCCAGGAAGTGTTTTGGTGCTGGGTGTCCTAAGCGTTAGAGCTCCTGACCCCCTCCGCTGGGGGTTTCCTCCTGCCAGAGACACACAGTCTGGTGCCCTGGTGCCCTGGTGCCCACAGTTCTATCTGAGGCGGCGAATCACGCGCGCAGGCAGGGCTCTGTGCAGGCGCCTTTGTCCCGGCTTTGGGTCCGGGCTGGCTCCTGGGGCACCCGCGGAACCCGAGTCTTTTCCAGGGGATGTGTGGGTAACCTGGGGTCGGCCCCAATTGTTTCCTGCTCCGTGGGGTTATCTCTCGACTGGGAAATCCAGTCTATGGTGTTGTGGGCCCACAGTTCAGTCTGGGACCGTGACCAGATCACGCTGGCGTGTAGCTCTGGGCTGGCGACCAAGCGACTGGCGGAACTGGGATCTCTTCCTCGGTTTAGCCGGGTGAGTTAAAGCTGATCGAATCCCCCACCTTGGGGTATCCTCTCACCTGAGAAACACAACCACTTGTGTTTTATGGCCGCGAGTTCTGATTGCTGGTCACTGTGCCAATCCTGCTGTGCTGCTCCTCAGAATGAGAGTCCTCCCGGCGCCGCCATCTTGCCCCCGGAATCGTCACTTGAGTTTTTAATCTTAGCCATTCTGATGGGTGTAAGATGAAATCTCAGGGTTGTTTTGATGTGCATCTCTCTGATGGCTAAGGATGTTGAGCATCTCTTCAAGTGTTTCTCTGCCACTCTATATTCTTCTATAGAGAATTCTCAGTTTAGCTCCATACCCTATTTTTTAATTGGATTGCTAGACTTATTGCTTTTTAACTTCTTTAGTTCTTTATATATTCTGGATATTAGGCTTCTGTCAGATAATAGTGATGGTGAAGATCCTTTCCCAGTCTGTAGGCTGTTGTTTTGTTCTGACGACAGTGTCCTTTGTTTTAGAGAAGCTTTTCAGTTTCATGAGGTCCCATTCATTGATGTTCTTAGAGTCTGTGCTGTTGGTGTTCTGTTCAGAAAGTTGTCTCCTGTGCCAATGTGTTCTACGCTCTTCCCCACTTTTTCTTCTAACCGATTGAGAGTATCTGGTTTTATGTTGAGGTCTTTGATCCACTTGGATTTTAGTTTTGTGCAGCGTGATAAATATGGATCTATTTTCACTTTTCTGCATGTAGACATCCAGTTGGTCCAGCACCATTTGTTGAAGATTCTGTCTTTTTTCCATTGAATGGATTTGGCTTCTTTGTCAAAAATCAAGTGTTCATTGATGTGTGGGTTTATTTCTGGGTCTTCTGTTTGGTTCCATTGATCCACCTTTCTGTTTCTATGCCAATACCATGCAGTTTTTATTACTATTGCTCTGTAATACAACTTAAGATCAGGGATAGAGATACCTCCACATGCTGTACAGGATCTGTTGTTGTACAGGATAGTTTTGGAAATTCTGGTGTTTTTGTTTCTCCATATGAAGGTGAGAATTTTTCTTTCATGGTCTGTAAAGAATTGTGTTGCTATTTTGATGGGAATTGCATTGAATCTGTGGATTGCTTTTGGCAGAATGGCCATTTTCAGTATGTTAATCCTACCAATCCATGAGCATGGGAGATCTTTCCATCTTCTGATATCTTCTTCAATTTCTTTCTTCAGAGACTTAAATTTTTTCTCAAACAGGTTTTCACCTGCTTGGTTAGAGTCACCCCCAAGGTACTTTATGTTATTAGTGGCTATTGTGAAGGATGTTGTTTCTCTTATTTCTTTCTTGGCCCTTTAGTCTTGGTTATACAGGAGGGCTTCTGATTTTTTTTTTGAGTTAATTATGTATCCAGCCACTTTGCTGAAGATGTTTATCAGCTGAAGGAGTTCTTTGGTTGAATTTTGGGTGTGACTCAGGTATACTATCATATCATCTGCAAATAGTGAAACTTTCCTCTTCCTTTCCAATTTGTATCCCCTTGATCTCCTTTACTTATCTTATTGCTTTATCTAGGACTTCAAGTACTATGTTGAAGAGATATGGAGAGAGTGGGCAGCCTTTTCTTGTCTCTGATTTCAGTGGGATTGATTTATGCTTCTCTCCATTAAGTTTGATGTTGGCTATAGTCTTGCTCTATATTGCCTTTACTATGTTTATGTATGTGCCTTGTATCCCTCATCTCTCCAAGACTTTAAACACAAATGGGTGTTGGATTTTGTCAAATGCTTTTTCAGCATCTAAGGAAATGATCATGTGGTTTTTCTCCTTCAGTTTGTTTATATGGTGGATTACATTGATGGATTTCCATATATTGAACCACCCTTGCATGCCTGGATGAAGCCTACTTGATCATTGTGGATGATATCTTTTATGTGTTCTTTGATTAGGTTTGCAAGTATTTTATTGAGTATTTTTGCATCAATGTTCATAAGAAAGATAGGTCTGAGGTTCTCTTTTTTTTGTTGGGTCTTTGTGTAGTTTAGGTATTAAGGTGATTATGGCTTCAAAGAATGAGTTTGGTAATGTTCCTTCTGTTTCTATTTTGTGGAATAGTTTGAAGAGAATTGGAGTTAGCACTTCTTTGAAATTCTGGTAGAATTCTGCGCTGAATCCATGTGGCCCAGGGCTTTTTTCTGGAAGGGATACTGTTGATGAGTGCTTTGATTTCCTTGGGGTATATATGAGGTTACCATTCCACTGGACCTGAGATGGTCAAGTGCATGCAAGTCGTGCTGGTTCTCTGTTCTTGTTGATTCCCACAGACACTTCCTGTTTTGCTTGGTTAAGTTTCCTGTTTTGCTTGGATATGTTTACTTGGAAACCTATATAAGTGGTTTACTCTGTAATAAAGATGGCACCTTGATCAGAGCACTGTCATGGTGTCACTCTTTTGTGTTCTCTGTCTCTTTTAATTCCCAGACCTTTGTGCAGGATGTTACTATTGGTGGTTGCAGGTGACTACAGATATAGGGCTATTCAATCTTTCTGCCTGGTCTTGACTTAATTTTGGTAAATGGAATCTTTCAAGAAAATTGTTCATTTCTATTACGTTTTCAAATTTTGTGGCATATGGGCTTTTTTAGTACAACTTAATTTTGTTTGGATTTCTTCAGTGTCTGTAGTTATGTCCCCCTTTTCATTTCTGATTTTGCTGATTTGGATAGTTCCTCTCTGAGTTTTAGTTAGTTTGGCTAAGAGTTTTGTCTATCTTGTTAATTTTCTCAGAGAACCAGCTCTTGGTTTCATTGATTCTTTGAATAGTTTTATTCGTTTCTAATTGATTGATTTTTAGCCCTGAGTTTGATTATTTCTAGCAGTCTGCTCCTCTTGGGTGTATCTGCTTCTTTTTTTTTTTTTTTTTGTAGGGCCTTCAGTTGGGCCATTAAGTTGCTTGTATGAGATGTCACAAATTTCTTCTTGAAGGCATTTATTGCTATGAATTTTCCTCTAAGCACTGCTTTCATCGTGTTCCATAAATATGTGTATATTTTACCTTCATTTTCATTGCATTCTAGGAAGACTTTAATTTCTTTCTTTATTTCTTCCTTAACCCAGCTGTCATTGAGTAGTAAGTTGTTCAGTTTCCATGTGCATGTAGGCTTTCTGTTATTTCCATTGTTGTTGAGGTTCAGCTTTAGTCCATGGTGGTCAGATAGAATACAGGGGATTATTTCAATCTTCTTGTATCTGTTGAGGCTTGCTTTGTTTCCTACTATATGGTCTACTTTGGAGAAGGTTCCATGAGGTGCTGAAAAGAAGGTATACTCTTGAGTTTTGGTGATAAGTTCTGTAGACATGTATTAGGTTCGTTTGAATTAGGGCCTCTGAAGGGCCTTTATTTCCCTATTTGTCTTCTGTCTATATGATCTGTTCCTTGGTGAGAGTGGGGTGTTGAAATTTCCCACTATTAAAATGTTGGGATTGATGTGTGATTTAAGCTTTAATAATGTTTCATTTATGAATGTAGGCACTCTTGTTTTTGGGGCATAGATGTTCAGAATTGTGATGTCTTCTTAGTGGATTTTTCCTTCGATGAGAATGTAGTGCCCCTCCTCATCTTTTTGATTAATTTTGGTTAAAAGTCTATTTTATTAGATATTAGGATAGCTACCCCAGCTTGTTTTCTAGGTCCATTTGCTTGAAAAATGTTTTTCCAGCCCTTTTCTCTGAGGTAGTGTTTATCTTTGTGGCAGAGGTGTGTTTCTTGGATGCAGCAGAATGTTGGATCCTGTTTCCTCACCCATTCTGTTAGTCTGTGTCTTTTTATTGGAGAGTTGAGTCCATTGATGTTGAATGATAATTGTGATCAATGAATGTTAGTCCCTTTTATTGTGGAGTTGGTGGTCTTACTGTGATTCATTGCTTATTTTCTTGGGATATTATCTGTGTGCTATGTTTTCTTTATTATTATTATTATTATTATTATTATTATTATTATTATTATTTCTTTATTAATTACACTTCATTCACTTTGTATCCCCCCTGTGGTTCTCTCCCTCCTCCTGTTCCAATCTCTTCCTTCCTCCACCCTCTGCATGGATGCCCCTCCCCAAGTCCACTGATAGGGGAGGACTTCTTTTCCTTCCTTCTGATCCTAGTGAATTAGGTCTCATCAGTAGTGGCTGCGTTTTCTTCTTCTGTGGCTTGGTAATGCTGCTTCCCCCTCAGGGGGAGGCAATTAAAGAGCAGGCCAATCAGTTCATGTCAGAGACAGTCCCTGATCCTTTTACAATGGAACCCACTTGGATACTGAACTGCCATGGGCTACATCTGTGCAGGGGTCTTAGGTTATCTCCATGCATAGTCCTTGGTTGGAATATCAGTCTCAGGAAAGACCTCTGTGCTCAGATTTTTTGGTTCTGTTGCTCTCCTTGTGGAGTTCTTGTCCTCTCCAGAAACAGTAAGTTCTGGAGTGCTATGTTTTCTTGGGCAAAGTTGTTTTCATTGGATTGGAGTTTTCCTTCTAGTATCTTCTGTAGGGCTGGTTTGCTGTGTAGATATTACATAAATTTAGTTTTGTCATGGAATATTTTGTTTTCTCCATCTATTTTGATTGAAAGCTTTGGTGGGTATAGTAGTCTGGGTTGGCAACTGTGGTCCCTTACAGTTGATATGCTATCTGCCCAGTCCCTACTGGCTTTCATAGTTTCTGAGGAGAAGTCTGTTGTGATTCTGATAGGTCTACCTTCATATGTTTATATGGTCTTTTTCCCTTGCTGCTTTTAATATCTTTTCTTTGTTCTGTAGATTTAGTGTTTTGACTATGATGTGCCCGAGGAGGAGGTGGAGGGAGACCTGGACAAGGGAAGTGCCCCTCTCCATTCCCAGAGAAGTCCCATCCTGACCTGAATCTAAATATTCTCTGCTCCTGTGATGTCCCCTCTCTTTCAGGAAGCCACAAGGTCAATTTTCTAGCTTCAGTTGCCCCTCCACTCACCAATTTCAGAGTTTCAAATCCTCTGTGTCTCAGAAACGGTGTGCACTGGTCTCCGCCATCTTGGATTCCCCCCCAACTAACTTTCTAACAGGCATTACAAAATGGAATCCTAATCATTAATTACTGTCTGTCTATTATAGTACTAATATAATTTGTGGTTTCAGGAGATCAGTTTTGTTCCCTGAATGGAGCAGATTTCTTTGGCTGTATGGTAGAAAAATGCTCAATAGGTGAGCATCTTGGATTTCCCAACCTAAAACTTATATATCACATTTATGTCATTTATGTGCACGATTAAAGCTATCCACTTAGAAAAGAGTTGGCTTTAAATAATAACACGTGTCGGGGTGCTCTTATCCAGATCTACATTCCTAAGTGACTTGATAAATTCTTTTTACCTCCAAAGACAAAGGACTTTGTCTTTACTTAGTGTGAGCTTGCCCTACTTTTTGAGAACACCCCCAACTCACAGCATTCATGTATGGGTATATGTACTCTTTAATGAAAGGTTTCAAAATAATCAAGCAGAAAAATGCCTTAGAGATAAAACTAATGATATAACTTTTAATTATTAAAAAACACTGCACTAGACTTATAAGACGGCACTCACATTCATGATTTTAACTGATGTATTGCACCAAAGGGTCTCTCCTGTGATTTACCCATTCTTTCACAGCTGCTGAGCCTCCTCTGATTGTTATTTTATTCATATACTCCTGGGATGCTGCTGCCAAATGAAAGAGTGTGTCAAAAGGAAGAGATGTGTTTCTGTCTCTTGAAAAAAAAAAAAAAAAACACCCAGGGCTGTCATTAAAAACGACAGAGGATTAACTTTAATAAAATATTATAGGAGACACAAATTGGATATGGCCTGATTTTTTAACTTAAAAGCATCTTGTAATGTCTTCTACAAATTTTAATTGCTAGTAATTCAGCTGCCATGTGGATATAGTAGTGAGATCATGCATCTTGAGATGTATATATGAGCTATACTATTTTAGAGATAATTTTATGCATATTTAAATTTACACTCTATTTATTTGATTCAAAATTTACATTTCAACACTTTTTTGAAATATAAAATGGCTTTTCCTGTCTCTTCTTTCTCCCTCCAGATATCAACATTCAACATTAAGTTTTGATTTTAAGTTAGAGAGATATGGTCCACCATTCATTAAATGAAAAACATTAGTTAGGCTACTTAGTATCTTTTTAAAAGTTTATTTATTTTGCTGTCATTGTCGTGTGTGTACATGTCTCACTTGTGAATGACTGTGAATGCCAAAAGTTGACTTTTTGGAATTGGTTCTTCCCTTTCAGATTTCATGTAGATTTTGGGAATTGAACTCAGGTTGTCAGGCTTGCATGGCCAACATTTTACCCACTGCCGTATGTTGCTTGTTGATATTATCTTAATATATGTTTAATATTTTTCTCAACTGCATATTGTTGAAAATTATTGCAAAGGGTTACTATAATTATTGCTTGATAGGATACATCTGCATTAGATAATTGGTTATCTAGTTGTATGTGGTCTTGTCTCTGCTGTCAATGAGCTCAGAGTTTATTGAAGGAGATACGAAGCAAATGCTGAACAGTGCATTTAGCATACTGCCAAAGCCAATTGAGTGAAAACTATCACACTTCCTCAAACTAGCCATAATTATCTAACCATAACCATTATAATCTCAAAAATTATAACCATATTTATCCCATCACACATTTCAGAAACATTAAGATAATCAAAATTGAAAGGAAATCATTGTAATGTAAGCATTGTTCATGTCTTCTCGTGTTTAATTTCAGTTTATATATATTGTATATTTGTTGATAAAGATCAGGTTAAAGCTTTTATTTTGTTACCTTGATTTTGCCCCTCAACAATGAAATGAATTCTGCTTCAATGCAATAGTTCTAAACACCTTTTCCATTCCCAAGTGCTTTATTTTGGCATTTCTTATCCTCTGTATCAATTGTTCCTGTTTTTTTTTTTTTTCAAGGAACCTAAATGGGAATTGAGAATGCACACGCTATTTTCTCTCTCTAGAGATAATTTGTGCCACAATTGGGCTGTGACTCAATGTGGCAATAATAGACAACTGAGTTTGATTTCCAGAGCTCTGTAACTTTTAATATCACCCATGTTGCTGAACTTGTATATCTCAGCCAAAAATTAACAATGGTACAAATTCATACCTCATTTCTCAACCACTTCTCCTTTCTTCAGCCCAGGAGTGTTCAATCCAGGACATAATGTCAAGGACACATCACTTCTTTATCCTACAGTTAAAAAAATCTCATAGGTTCCATTGATACATATTCTAGGCTAGGTTAGAAAGGAATGGGCTGAGATTTGTTTTTCATAGTCTATCAGAGAAAAGATTACACAAAAAATTAATAACATGTACATACCTATAAAGGGATGCTTTACATTCTTGGAAATAATTTTCTTATCTTTGGGACACATTGTTTATCTATAGATATTATTGATACACATGTTTTAGGTGTTTATCTTACTCTTCAGTAGATACCTATATTTAAAAATTTGCTTTTGATTAAACGTAGTTTAAACATCTTAAAAATATTCATTCTCTGTGTACTGTGGGCAAGTAGTTTTGTGCCTTTGAGTCTTAATTTCACCATTTATGAATAGAGAATGCACAACTCCTTTCACAGATGAGTCATTGAAACAATTTATAAACATTAAAGCATCATAGAAATGGAAATTTTTGTTCCTCTTACTCTTTAGTCCAACTCCTATATAAACTCTTTAATAATAATTGTACCTTTCTCAACTTTTTCCAATTCAAAATAATATTTTCTCACAGTCTGTGTTACTGTTTAGTGAACTGGGACAGTACAATTCCTCATCCATGTCTTACTCTCAGTAAATCAAAGTGTTCTTCCATCTCATATAGTATATTTGTTTTCATGGCTTCATCACTGATAAATTGGGATAGGACAAGTCCAGAGAAATAACTGAGCATGAAGTACATGGTGGTTCAGAACTCTGATGGTCTGTTTCCTGTGTGTACTTGCAAGAAATCACTCTGATCCTGTTTGGGGTGGACTGGGTAAAGGCTCAGGGTGCTCTGTACAAAGGCCACTGGTGGAGCTGGCTGCTTCCAACAAGGCTTTTATGGCTCGTTGTAGAACACCACAAAGCAAAATGCATCAGTGAGGCCAAAGGTAATGTTCTTCTCTTCATTCTTTCAAGTTCGTTTAAACACAAATAGGTATGGAACAGGATGGCAATATCTGAGCTTTGAGGTTGAGCCACAGGCTCAGGCTCTTCTGTTCTGCAATCAGCCTAGAACATTTGCTTCCAAAACATTTCATTCTCTTCATAAATGTGGTTTTGGCTAAGAAATAAACATGCAGAACTTAAGAATGGTACACAGGGTAATGAGAGGACATATGGTACTCCTACTTGTTTCTGAATACCAGGGATATATTTAAATATTGAATTTGGAGAGTTCACTTTCTAAATTTTATTTTACAAAGCCAAGCCATCCAAGTAGCTGGCAAGTTATACCTTTAATGTTTTCTTTTTCCTTAGGCAAATAGAGTGCACTAATTTTACCATCAAATGCAAACACTGCTCCTGTCTTTCTCTCTGGCATTAGAAGATGGAAGAAGATCTCTGTTTTTAACCCATAGCTTTTGGAGTTTTTACTTTGACTTTCCATTCTCTCTTTGTTGAAGAATCTTTCCAGGTCTTTCTCTGTGTTTGGAGCTTCTTTGAAAGCCAGGTTTTGATGCATTGATTTCCATCACATTGTTTCTTTTAATATTTTTATTTCTTTGTGTTTCACTAAGATGGGGTTTATATGTTGATTGAAAATACTGACTGACAGAACAAAGGTTTCAATGTCAAAGAGAATATTCTATTGTATAATACACAAATCAAAGAACCTTTGTAGATCAAAAACAGTAAACAAGGGAAGCTGCTGAATTTTCTTTGATTTCCCCATAAGACTAAGAGGCACTCTGGGCATTAGCAGCTGTCACAGAGACATGTGTTGTGCTATGCAGTATCTTTCTTCTCTTCAAAACAAGACAGTTTGTCTATATTTTATATGTGAAGATGTTCAAATGTTCAAATAGTCCATGTCTTCCTACTTCAGTGTCATGTACTTCGTTTAAAGGAAAATAAAAACAAAGAATACTAAGAGTATGAGGACCCAGAGAAAAGTTTAATGATATTTTTTTCAGGTTGAAACATCTTCAGCAACTCCATTAAGTGATATGTTAAAATACAATCGAGTCAAAACAAGAAATCATGGATTCTATGTGGAGTCATCATTTCTCCCTTTTTCTTTATCTTAAGTTACTCTCAGACACTAGAACTCTAGAACCACAGGTTTCCAAAGCCTCTCATCTCATTCAATATTTAAAATATTTTTTTTGTATATTAGTTTGCCTAGAGTTGCTATTTCAGAGGCAGATAGCACAATCAGAGTAAACTAATTATATGTCACGTATTCTGGTAGCTGGAACTCAGTCAGCAGCCAAGGTATTGACTGGGTCTTTGCCTTCCAAAGCATTTTTTTTTCTTGTTCTATAATTGGATAGCTTTTCCATGTCTTTACTTGGGCTTTCCTTGTTCCATGTCTTTTTTTATATTTTTATATTAATTTATTCATTTTATATCCATATTATAGGCCCCTCCCTTGTCTCCCCCCAGTCCCACCCTCCCTGTCTTTTCCAGGGCCTATCCATGTCCTTCGTCTATAGAGAGGGGGAGCCCCCCTCACTTAGGAACTGACCCCACACTATAAAGTCTTTTCAGGACTGCCTGCATCCTCTTCCTTTGTGGCTTGGCAAGGCCGCCTCGCCGAGGGGAAGTGATTGGAGAGCAGGTAGCTGAGTTCATGTCATAAATGGTCTCCTTAGTAGACCCACATGACCCACATGGAGACAGAACTGCTTATCACCTATATCTGAACAGGGGGCCTGGATCCCTAAGTTGGTGCATTAGTCTCTGCAGGCTCCTCTGGGTCCAGATTTTAATATTCTATTATGATGATAATTGTTGGTGTATGAGATTAGGACTCCTCATAAACTCATTTTTAGAAAACATAATTTTCTTTTTTTTTTCTTTTTCTTTTTAGTTACAATTTGTTAACTCTGTGTCCCAGCTGTATCCTGCTCCCTCATTCCCTCCCCCTCCCCAACTCCCTCCCTGGTCTCCTCCCTGCCCCTTTCCAAGTCCACTGATAGGGGAGGACCTCCTCCCCTTTCATTTGACCCTGTTTTATCAGGTATCTTCAAGGCTGGCTGCAAAGTCCTCCTCTGTGGCCTAAGAGGACTGCTCCTCCCCTGGGGGGGAGGGGTCAAAAGGCCTGCCCTTGAGATCCTGTTAGAAATAGTCCTTGTTCCCCTTACTTTGGAAAACTACTTGGTTACTGAGCTACCACGGGCCACATCCGAGCAGAAGTTCTATGTTATATCCATAAATGGTCCTTGGTTGAGTGTCAGTCTCAGAAAAGGCCCTGTGCCCGGATATATTTGGTACTTGTAGAGTTCCTATCCTTTCCATATCATACTAACTCCCCTTCTTTCATATGATTCCCTGCACTCTGCCATGGTTTGGTTATCAGTCTTAGTGTCTGCTTTGAAACACTGCTAGGTAGAGTCTTTCAGATGCCTTTTGCGGTAGACTCCTGTCAAACATTCAATGCACATCCCATTTGTCTTTCTAAATGAGGATTGATCATCTTCACCCATGTCCACTTACTTGATTATCTTCTTTAGGTGTGTAGATTTCATTATGTTTATCATATCTTGTAGGTCTATATAAGTGAGTATATACCAAGTTTGTCTTTCTCCTTCTGGGATACTTCACTCAGAATGATCTTTTCTAGATCCCACCATTTGCCAGCAAATTTCATGATTTCCTCCCTTTTGATTGCTGAGTAGTATTCCATTGTGTAAAAATACCACAATTTCTGTATCCATTCCTCCGTTGATGGACATCTGGGTTGTTTCCAAGTTCTGGCTATTACAAATAAAGGTGCTACAAACATGGTTGAACAAATGTCCTTGTTGTGTACTTGAGCAAATTTTGGGTATATACCTAGGAGTGGTATAGCTGGGTCTTGAGGTAGCACTACTCCTAATTGTCTGAGAAAGTGCCAGATTGACTTCAAAAGTGGTTGTACCAGTTTTTACATAGTGCTCTCCATCTGTTGCAAAGATTAGTTTCCTTGATAAGGACTGAAGACTACACTTACTTGTGAGCAAAAGGGCAAATGTTTAAAATTTTGAAAACCACAACAAATCAAAGTGCAGAGTTGTAGAGCCCAGTCTACAAAACACTCACGCCCTTAATATTACAAAATAGGGGGCAGAAAGACTGCAAGAGCAGGAAGATTATGGGGTTTGATCTGAGATTGTGTCTTCTATATCAGAAGCTATACCCACAAAGTCTCACCAACATGAATACCTAAAAATGAACTGAACAAGGATGATATCAACAGACATTGAAAAGCACATAAAGAAAAGTTCAGCAGCAGTTCGAGGCAGATGTTGAGACTCATGGTTGAACATTAAGCAAAGCTCAGTGAGTCTTGTGAAAGAGTTGGAGGAAAAATGGAGACGCCTAGAGAGGACAGGCGCTCCACAAGAAGTCCAACAGAGCCATCTAGCCTGAGCCCTGTGGGGCTTGTGGAGACTAATGCACCAACCAAGGACCATGCATGGACTGGACCTAGGATCCTTATACATATGTAGCTTATGGGTACCTTGGCCTTCATGTGGGCCCCTTTTTGTCTCTAGCATGGACTCTGTTGCCTGCTTTTCCATCACTTTCCCCTGGCACAACTGCCTTGCCAGGCCAGGAGGAAGGAGAATGAATTCAGTTCTGATGCAGGTTGAGGAAGGTTCTCCTTATATGAAGAGTAAGGGAGAGGGTGTAAGGGGAAGAGGAAGGCAAGAACAGGGAGGGGAGGAGGCAGGGCTTAGAATCAGGATGTAAAATGAATAAACAAACAATGAAAAAAAGAAGAAAAGAAATATGTTATTATCATGTTATAACAGTGAATAAAGAGGCCATCAATTTAAAAGAGAGTAAGAAAAGGTATATACGAGGGCTTTAAGGGAGGAAAGGGAAGGAAGAAATATAATTATATTATAATCGCCAAAATAAAAAAATAAGAAATGGATGAAGCCTCTTCTCTAGGTCCTCCTTCTAGTTTAGCTTCTTTACGACTATAGATTTTTGATGATTTTTTCTAGTTCCATCCATTTGCCTGCAAATTTAATGATTTCCTTGTTTTTAATTGCTGAGGTGAGACTTGATAGGTTGGGTTCAAATGGTAAGGGAGGAAGGCCCCCCTTTTCTGAGAAATAGAGGAAGGGAATGGGGGAAAGAGGAGGGAGGGTGTGACTGGTAGGAGACAAGGGAAGGGCTGTAATTGGGATGCAAAGTGAGTAAGTTATAAAAAAAGAAATTTAAATTAAAAAAGGAAAAAAGGTTTTCTTAACCCAGAGACTTTCTAAATGTAGTCATATTCTCAAATGCAGTGGGTTAGGATTTTAACAATTTCCAGGGTAATAAATTTTAACTCAAAATATGACATGTGATGTTATACACAAATACTAATGCTCTTCCAGGCTGTGTTAATAATAATCTTTTAGATGGCAAAATTCTAATGGTACATAGCCTTTTTGTCACATGTAACCAATCTCTACATAAGAAAAAGAAGAGCAAGAATATCAAAATCACTACCCAAATCACCAGTAATTTAGACTATTTATTCATCTTTCCATTTCATACGAGCATTCTACCGTGGAGTTTTTGGACTATCACCTGTACTTTAGAATTTCATAGAAATTTTAAGTTCCTTAAAAATCAAGCTAGAGCTTACATGGTCCTCCTCTTCTATCCATACAACAGTGTTTAGTTTTAGTCTACACATGTATATACATTTTAGAATAATTTGTGTGGTGAGTTTTCTTGAGAATGGTTAAGTTGTTAGATTGTATAAAATATGGTATTCAACTGTATTGCTGGCAGAGTTAAGCAGTTCTTGAGTGGGGAGTGAGGATTGAAAGAAAATTTAAAAACCATCACACTTCACATGGGATCTGTTTGAAAGGGCTTCCAGGAGAAACTAGTCACATCAGTTTATTCAAATAATACCTTTTCATAGTCAGAGCAAAGCACCTCAGTACAATGAAAGGGTTCATGGAGAAGTCAATTTTGTTTACCTTGACCACCTGTCTGTGTGATATTCACACAAACAAAAGGAATCAAAAAAATCCTGCTTATCCGTGATTCCAGGTGAAGGCCAGGGTGAAAACATTTTTTTTTCCCCACTCAGAGCTCAACAACATAAGCAGCTTGATTAATGAGTGGCATTCCACACTGTATGTACAGTTTTTCTTATATTTTGATTAGTTCATTTTCTTTCACAAGAATAATTTATTTCTTTTTTAAAAATCTATGTTATTTTCTTCTTCATTATGTATTTTCAGAAAAATTCTTAATCTGTTACATTCTTCTTTGTTATGTATTTTCAGAACTATCTTTTTTTCTTTTCCTTTATGTATATGTATATGTGTGTTTATCTGTGTATGGGTATGTGCATTTGAGTGCATGAGTCTCTGGGAGCCCATGATGTCAGATCTCCACAGATCTGGAATTAAGGTGGTTGTGAGTCACTTAATGTTGTTACTGAGACTCAGACTTGAATCTTCTGTAAGACCAGTACATGCTACTAACTATTGAGTTATTGCTCCACCTCTCCTTTTTGTATTTTTTGTTTGTTTGTTTGCTTTGGTATATATCTACTGTACACAGTGACTAAATTCATAAAGACATTTTCAGACATTAAGTATTTTTATCATATTCATGTCCCTCCTAGTTCTCAACCTCTTCCTTGGTTCCCTTTTCCTGGTTGTCTACCCCAGAAAAAAATCTAGTAGTTTAGTATCATATTAATACATAAATTTTATTTATATAGAAGTAGGAATAACTTTATATAAAATTACATGTCATATATAATCTGAAATCTTT
>NW_026585626.1:594158-625010 GCF_907164565.1 Psammomys obesus
TTTTTTTTTTTTTTTTTTTTTTTTTTTTTTTATTTTGCAGTTTGAAATGTAAATTTATTTTAATGTTAGGGCATACACTACTATAATCCACTATATTAATAGAACAAGGTAGAAAAATGTACTACCATTTTTACAGATGCTAAGAAGGGAATTGACAAAATTCAACAGCTAAACCAGGCACATTGACCCACTCACACCAGTAATCCCAGTACTAGAAGGTAGAGGCAACAAACTCAAAGCCAGTCTAGGGTGCATAGTGAGTTCAAGGCCAAACTGAGCTACATTACAAAATCCTGACTCAAAAAGCCAAAGGTTTTCTGGGTGTGGTAGTACACATCTTTAATCTCAGCATTTGGGAGACAGAGGCAGTGGGATTTCTGTGTCTACACAATGAGTACCAGGCTAACCAAGGCAACATAATACAGAGGGCTTGCCTAGTAAGTACAATGCCCTGCGCTCAATCATCAGGATCACAAAAAATATTAATAGTTTCTGATCTCTGGTTTAAATAATAAACTGAAAAGAGATATACCATTTCCTATGAGTATGATATTTTAAGAGTTTGACATTGTTGCACAATGGGGAGATATAAATAGCCTAGAAATAAAATACAGATCAGAAACACAGTCAAATATTTATAGGACTTTACCATTGTAATAGCAACCATACCACATCAGTGAGAGGAGAGGTTGCATTCAGAAAATGTTATAATGACAACTGCTGGGCTCCGAATGCCTATCCACTACATTCCTTGTCTCAAAAGAAATTCTAAATGGGATTAAAGAATTTTTAAGAAACTAAAATAGAATTAAAGACATATGTTTATGACCTTGGGATAAGGAAGGTCCATTTAAATAGGTTACAAAATCACACAAAAAAATTTGATATACTTGTCTTGATTAAAATTAAAATCTTCTGCAGTAAACTAACTCTTTGTCCCAAAGTATTTTCAGATGTATCAAAGATTTAAATATGGTGAATCATTAAGAATATGATTACAAAAAAATAGTGAGAAAGTCCTTCGCAAACAGGACACAAAATCCAGGACTAATAAAAAATATTGTCATATCTTAATGCATGAAAATTTAAATAGTTCGACTAACCAAAAATATATTTCTAATAAAGGAACCAAGGGAATAGGATCTATGATTGTTTCCTTTCTTTCCATACATATTTGGTTTGTTTTAGATTTTTCACTTTGTCCATACTTTGTCTTTTTTTAACTACTACTTTGTTTATTTATTTATTTATTTTTTTTTATTTTTTTTTTTTATTTTTTCTTTTTAGTTACATTTTCTTAACTCCGTGTCCCAGCTGTATCCCGCTCCCTCATTCCCTCCCCAACCCCACACTCCCTCCCTGGTCTCCTCCCTGCCCCTTTCCAAGTCCCCTGATAGGGGAGGACCTCCTCCCCTTTCATCTGTCCCTGTTTTATCAGGTATCTTCAGGGCTGGCTGCAAAGTCCTCCTCTGTGGCCTAACAGACTGCTCCTCCCCTGGGGGGAGGTGTCAAACAGCCTGCCCTTGAGATCCTGTTAGAAATAGTCCGTGTCCCCCTTACTTTGGAAAACTACTTGGTTACTGAGCTACCACAGGCCACATCCGAGCAGAAGTTCTAGGTTATATCCATAGATGGTCCTTGGTTGAGTTTCAGTCTCAGAAAAGACCCTGTGCCCAGATATATTTGGTCCTTGTAGAGCTCCTATCCTTTCCATATCATACTAACTTCCCTTCTTTCATATGATTCCCTGCACTCTGCCGAGGGTTTGGTTATGAGTCTTAGTGTCTGCTTTGAAACACTGCTAGGTAGAGTCTTTCAGATGCCTTTTGTGGTAGACTCCTGTCATAAGTTCAAGGCACATCTCATTTGTCTTTCTAAATGAGGATTAATCACCTTCGCCTGTGTCCATTTTCTTGATTATCTTCTTTAGGTGTGGAGATTTCATTATGTTTATCATGTCTTGTAGGTCTATATAAGTGAGTATATACCAAGTTTGTCTTTCTCCTTCTGGGATACTTCACTCAGAATGATCTTTTCTAGATCCCACCACTTGCCTGCAAATTTCATGATTTCCTCCTTTTTGATTGCTGAGTAGTATTCCATTGTGTAAAAATACCACAATTTCTGTATCCATTCCTCCGTTGATGGACATCTGGGTTGTTTCCAAGTTCTGGCTATTACAAATAAAGCTGCTACGAACATGGTTGAACAAATGTCCTTGTTGTGTACTTGAGCAAATTTTGGGTATATACCTAGGAGTGGTATAGCTGGGTCTTGAGGTAGCACTACTCCTAGTTGTCTGAGAAAGCGCCAGATTGACTTCCAGAGTGGTTGAACCAGTTTACATTCCCACCAGCAATGGAGGAGGGTTCCCTTTTCTCCACAACCTCTCCAGCATGTGCTATCACTTGAGTTTTTCATCTTGGCCATTCTGATGGGTGTAAGGTGAAATCTCAGGGTCGTTTTGATTTGCATTTCCCTAATGGCTAATGAGGTTGAGCATTCTTTAAGTGTTTCTCTGCCATTCGATGTTCCTCTTTCGAGAATTCTCTGTTTAGCTCTGTTCCCCATTTTTTAAGTGGATTACTTGGTTTGTTGCTTTTCTGCTTCTTTAGTTCTTTATATATACTTGATATTAGCCCTCTGTCAGATAAAGGGTTGGTGAAGATTCTTTCCCAATCTGTAGGCTGTCTATTTGTTTTGATGACAGTGTCTTTTGCTTTACAGAAGCTTTTCAGTTTCATGAGGTCCCATTTATTGATTGTTGCTCTTAGAGCCTGTGCTGTTGGTGTTCTGTTCAGGAAGTTGTCTCCTGTGCCAATGAGTTCTAGGCTGTTTCCCACTTTTTTTTCCAGCTGATGTAGAGTATCTGGTTTTATGTTGAGGTCCTTGATCCACTTGGACTTTAGTTTTGTGCAGGGTGATAAATATGGGTCTATTTTCATTTTTCTGCATGTAGACATCCAGTTGGTCCAGCACCATTTGTTGAAGATGCTGTCTTTTTTCCATTGAATGGATTTGGCTTCTTTGTCAAATATTGAGTATTCATAGGTGTGTGGGTTTATTTCTGGGTCTTCTATGCGATTCCATTGATCCTCCTTTCTGTTTCTATGCCAATACCATGCAGTTTTTATTACTGTTGCCCTGTAGTACAGCTTGAGATCGGGAATGGAGATACCTCCAGATGATCTGTTGTTGTACAGAATTGTTTTGGAGATTCTGGGTTTTTTGTTTCTCCATATGAAGCTGAGAATCTTTTTTTCAAGGTCTGTAAAGAATTGAGTTGGTATTTTGATGGGAATTGCATTGAATCTGTAAATTGCTTTTGGCAGGATGGCCATTTTCACAATGTTAATCCTACCAATCCATGAGCACGGGAGATCTTTCCATCTTCTGAGATCTTCTTCAATTTCTTTCTTCAAAGACTTGAAGTTTTTCTCAAACAGGTCTTTCACTTGCTTGGTTAGAGTCACACCAAGGTACTTTATGTTATTAGTGGCTATTGTGAAGGGTGTTGTTTCCCTAATTTCTTTCTCGGCCTTTTTGTCTTTGGTATACAAGAGGGCTTCTGATTTTTTTGAGTTGATTTTGTATCCTGCCACTTTGCTGAAGGTGTTTATCAGCTGAAGAAGTTCTCTGGTTGAATCTTTGGGTTCGCTCATGTATACTATCATATCATCTGCAAATAGTGACACTTTGACCTCTTCCTTTCCGATTTGTATCCCCTTGATCTCCTTTAGTTGTCTTATTGCTCTGGCTAGGACTTCAAGTACAATGTTAAAGAGATATGGAGAGAGTGGGCAGCCTTGTCTTGTCCCTGATTTCAGTGGGATTGCTTTAAGTTTCTCTCCATTGAGTTTGATGTTGGCTATAGGCTTGCTGTATATTGCCTTTACTATCTTTAGGTATGTGCCTTGTATCCCTGATCTCTCCAAGACTTTAAACATAAATGGGTGTTGGACTTTGTCAAATGCTTTTTCAGCATCTAAGGAGATGATCATGTGGTTTTTCTCCTTCATTTTGTTTATGTGGTGGATTACATTGATGGATTTCCGTATGTTGAACCTCCCTTGCATTCCTGGGATGAAGCCTACTTGATCATGGTGGATGATATCTTTGATGTGTTCTTGGATTCGGTTTGCAAGTATTTTATTGAGTATTTTTGCATCAATGTTCATAAGAGAGATAGGTCTGAAGTTCTCTTTTTTGGTTGGATCTTTGTGTGGTTTAGGTATCAAAGTGACTGTGGCTTCATAGAATGAGTTTGGTAGTGTTCCTTCTGTTTCTATTTTATGGAATAGTTTGAGGAGAATTGGTGTTAGTACTTCTTTGAAGGTCTTGTAGAATTCTGCGCTGAAGCCATCTGGTCCAGGGCTTTTTTTGGAGGGGAGACTGTTAATGACTGCTTCAATTTCCTTGGGAGATATAGGACTATTCAGTCTTTCTACCTGATCTTGACTTAATTTTGGTAGATGGAATCTGTCAAGAAAGTTATCCATTTCATTTAGATTTTCAAATTTTGTGCCATATAGGCTTTTGTAGTATGACCTAATAATCGTTTGGATTTCCTCAGTGTCTGTAGTTATGTCC
Source organism: Psammomys obesus (assembly GCF_907164565.1). Lineage (NCBI taxonomy): Eukaryota > Metazoa > Chordata > Mammalia > Rodentia > Muridae > Psammomys > Psammomys obesus. The sequence goes on from NW_026585626.1 coordinate 598,749, forward strand.
CCATTTCCTTTCTGATTTTGCTGATTTGTATGGTTTCTCTCTGCTTTTTAGTTAGTTTGGCTAAGGGTTTGTCTATCTTGTTGATTTTCTCAAAGAACCAGCTTTTTGTTTCATTGATTCTTTGGATAATTTTATTTGTTTCTAATTGATTGATTTCTGCCCTTAGTTTGATTATTTCCAGCCGTCTGCTCCTCTTGGGTGTATCTGCTTCTTTTTTTTCTAGGTTTTTCAGTTGGGCCATTAAGTTGTTTGTATGTGATGTTACAGATTTCTTCTTGTAGGCACTTAGTGCTATAAATTTTCCTCTGAGCACTGCTTTCAATGTGTCCCATAAATTTGGGTATGTTGTGCCTTCATTTTCATTGAATTCTAGAAAGTCTTTAATTTCTTTCTTTATTTCTTCCTTGACCCAGCTGTCATTGAGTAGTAAGTTGTTCAGTTTCCATGTGCGTGTCGGCTTTTTGTTGTTTCTGTTGTTGTTGATGTCCAGCTTTAGTCCATGGTGGTCAGATAGTATACAAGGGATTATTTCAATCCTTTTGTATCTGTTGAGGCTTGCTTTGTGACCAACTATATGGTCTATTTTGGAGAAGGTTCCGTGTGGTGCTGAAAAGAAGGTGTACTCTTTTGAGTTTGGGTGAAAAGATCTGTAGACATCTATTAGGTCCATTTGATTTAGGGATTCTGTGAGTGCTTTTATTTCCCTATTTGGTGTCTGTCTGGTTGATCTGTCCCTTGATGAGAGTGGGGTGTTGAAGTCTCCCACTATTAAGGTATTAGGATCAATGTATGATTTAAGCTTTAATATTGTTTCATTTACGAATGTAGGTGCTCTTGTATTTGGGGCATAGATATTCAAAATTGTGATGTCCTCTTGTTGGATTTTTCCTTTGATGAGAATATAGTGGCCCTCCTTATCTTTTTTGATTAACTTGGGTTGAAAGTCTATTTTATTAGATATTAGGATGGCTACTCCAGCTTGTTTTCTGGAACCATTTGCTTGAAAAACATTTTTCCAGCCCTTTACTCTGAGGTAGTGTTTATCTTTGTTGCATAGGTGTGTTTCTTGGATGCAACAGAATGTTGGGTCCTGTTTCCGTAACCATTCTGTTAGCCTGTGTCTTTTTATTGGTGAGTTGAGTCCATTAATATTGATAGATAATATTGACCAATGCATGTTAGTTCCTTTTGTAATGGAGTCGATGATCTTACCTTGTTTCATTGCTTGTTTTCTTTTCATTTTTGTTGGGATGTTATCTGTATGCCCTGTTTTCTTGGGTGAATTCGTTTTCGTTGGATTGGAGTTTTCCTTCTAGTATCTTCTGTAGGGTTGGTTTGCTGTATAGATATTGCGTAAATTTAGTTTTGTCATGGAATATTTTGTTTTCTCCATCTATGTTGATTGAAAGCTTTGCAGGGTATAGTAGTCTCGGTTGACATTTGTGATCTCTTAGAGTCTCCATGATGCTTGCCCAGGCCCTTCTGGCTTTCATAGTTTCTGATGAGAAGTCTGGTGTGATTCTGATAGGTCTACCTTCATATGTTACTTGGCCTTTTTCCCTTGCTGCTTTTAATATCTTTTCTTTGTTCTGTAGTCTAGTAGTTTAGTATCTAGTAGTTTAGTATCATATTAATACATAAATTTTATTTATATAGAAGTAGGAATAACTTTATATAAAATTACATGTCATATATAATCTGAAATCTTTACATGAGAAAGTGTGATATTTTTTTTCTGTCTGAAATGGTCTTATTTTGCTGACTATGATTATCTCTATGTAGTTTCCTTCATAATCCTACAAATAACATAATTTCATTCTTCATCATAGCTAAATAAAACCCCACTGAGTGTGCCATTGTTTGCCATGTAAATGTTGAAGACTGTTACAGCATCTTGTGGATTTTCTGTCTATCAGTATAATGCAAAGTCTTTGCCAGTGAAATGTGTATCTCGTAGTAATCAGGCTTTTGGAAGTCAAAATGCTCTCATGCAGGTTTGTCCTTTGTGCCCAGCCATGGAGGTTCAACCAGCACAAGACCCACAGACACTTCCAGCCTTTGAGCTCCTTGGCCTGGAGGAAGACAAATGGCTTCTAGATTCAGTGACTTCTACCATCATTGTCCAGTCCAGGGTAACATTGCAGATCTGTTTTGGCCTCACACTGGGGTCCCACAGATATATTGCCAACTTTTGTCTTGGGATAATTCAATTGCCTTCTCAGTTCTCTTCATATGCAGGATATCAGGTCTTATGCCTGAGTCCTACAGTTGCTACTGTCAGGCCTAGACACAATATGCCTTGTTGCCAGACTCAAGAAACAGCCCTCAGATGTAACCTTTTGCCATCCCTTTAGCTAAAGCACAATAGATGTTCATAGCAGTCTCACCTATGTCTCATGGTAAATAACTAGATACAAAGGCCTAAGGAAAATGTTGTTTAAGGGTCTAAGAAAGTGGTTTAAGGTTGGTAAACACAAGTTATATATGTTTGAGGGTCTAAGAAAGTGTTTTAAGGTTGGTAAATGCAAGTTATAAAGATTTCAAGGTCTAAGGTGATTTAAGGTATCCTAAATAGGATAACTGTTTCTGCTACATGCAATTGTGCCCTAGGTCTCTGGCCAACGCTGACGAGCTGTTGAAACAGGTTGTACCAATCTACTGAGTGAATCCTTGCTCTTGGGAAGCCTTGACAAGTCACTGACTTCGATCTGCCCAGTGGGAATAGTCCATTTGTCCATTCCTCCAGATTCCCCTCTGGGATGTCTTCTGGAGAATTTCAGATTTCTACTACTACTGCCTGCTTTAAAGGCCTCTAAGCTTACACACTTCTGTAACCAAATTTGGCCTCAATTTCCTTAGATGATAGATCTAAAGCAAAACCTTATTAATTACTGCCAGTGATTGGGTAAATGGAGACCCCCTCTGGTAAATGGAGGTTCCCATGTTGAAGTCTCATTGATCCAAACCTTCCACCTCTGTTCTCTCTCCCAAAAGTTTTAAATGTACACCTAAAGAAAATTTCGCTATAACCTACTTAACTTTGTCTTCTGCTTGTAAATATGTTCCAATATCCTGCCAGACCCAGGTGTTTCCTATATTCACAACAGTGCCAAAGCAGCTACCATAACTGTTCGAGTCTGACCTCACAGACTTCAATCAAGCTGGACCTGCAATTTCCCTCTCAGCCATGGATGTTCTCACAGACCTTGAACAGCATCAAAACAGCCTGTTCTTGCTGTACTTGGCCAGCATTTCAGCCTTTTGACTTTTGTACAGTGCCCCCAGTGTCAGCAAGAAGTAGCCAGAAGAGAATCTATACACCTTCATTTATTACTAACAAAAGCCTGGAATGGTTTGCTTCAGGCCCAGGACAAGTAGCTCTAGGTTCTCCCAGCATTCCTCAGTACCTACCTGCTGCCTTGTGTGGCTGGCAACTCTCTACTAGCAACCCTCTACCCTGAACTTTCCAGGGCAGGAAACATTTTGTTGCTATTATTTTCTCTCTCTCTCTTACCCCCTTGCATGGCAACCAAGAGCTGCTTCCACTGAACCTAAATTTATATATTTTAACTTGCCTTACGTGAGAAGCAACCCAAGCTCCTCATTTGTTACTTATAGAAAAAGGGAGGAATATTAGTATTTTGGCAGCCTGCTTCTGGGTTGTGTAGCAACCTATGATGTCAGCAAGAGTGGTTAAGTTGCTCCGTAAAAGGACCAACCCACCACTTTGTCTCTGGCCTCTTGGCCTCTTGGCCTCTTGGTCTCTTACCCTCTTACTCTCTTAATCTCTCCTGCTCTCTCCCCTTTCTTGATTGGGGCGCCCTCTCCCTTCCCCCTATCATGCCTTACTCTCTCCTTCTCTCCTCATTTCCATCCAATAAACCTCTTTCATAAAAAATTCTGTTGTGCACATCATCATTTTATTGGTCCTAACAATAAGTCCTGCAACTTAAATCTAAACTCCTAGTCTATCCTTTGATCAGAAGGTTGAGATCATTCACATTCAGTTATTATTGAATGTTATGCATTAATTCTTGTCATTGTGTTGTTATTCTAATGTATAGTACTTTCCTAATCCTTTTTTGCTTATCTACTTTGCTATTGGTTTATTCTTTTCTATGACCCCATGAATGTGTCTGCTTTTCTGTTCTGCATTTAGAATGCATTCCAGCCTAGTCTGTCATCCAGGCTGTGTGATCACGTATTTCTTTTGTTGGAATTTATGATATTAAACATTTCTTTCTCCTTCCATTGTAGAGGACAGCTTTGCTGAATATAATAATCTGGGCTGACAATTATCACCTTTGAAAACTGGCAATATGTTTTCTCACAACTTCCTTTTCTAAGATGTCCTATTGACAAATGTGATGCTATGCCAATGGGTTTTCTTTTATATGTGACTGGGTTCTTTTTCTTGAATCTTTCAGTATCCTTTTTTGTTGTTGTTGTTCTGTATACTTAGTGTTTCAACTGTAATATGATGGCAGGGGTAAGCTTTAATCTATTTTTCTCTGTTTGATCTTTGTAATATCTTCTCTGCCTATCTGAATGGCCATGTTTTCCTTAGACTTGGTAAATGTTCTGCTTATGTTTATGAAATGTCTTTTCTACACCAGTGGAAATTTATTCTCCTTTTTTATTACTATAATTCTCAACTTTGTTCTTTTAATGATCTATTATATATCTTGAATGTTTTGTTTGTATTTTCTTATATTGTTTTTATTTTCTGAGTTTTAATTAATCCATCTTATCTTCAGGCCCTGATAGTGTGCTTTCTATTGGTGGATTCTTGGTGAGGCTACTCATTGAGGTTTTATTTAACTTATTAAGGGTTTAATTTCCAAAATTTCAATTTTATTCTTCTCACTATTTTTATCTTTTCATTAATTTTCTCTTCAGAATCCTGTATTTTCTATTATACTTAATTCATTTATTTATTTTATGCCTTTAAGTTTTGTTCAAGAGTTTAATCTAAGTCTTCTCTTGTTTTCTTTAACATTCTAATATTATTCTTTTGAATTCTGCAATTTTATTTATGTGACTCTCATTGGAATCTATTAATGTAATATTGATAATTTTTAGAGGAATCAATTGTCTTAATTTTTCACTTTCTCTCTTTCTTATGGCTTGTGCTTATACTATTGGGTCATTGGTTGGAGTTTTTCACTCATATCCTTTTAGTTGATGTATTTGTTGAATTCAACCAGTATCAGATCACAGTAGAATTTAGGTGTAGTTCCTCAGCATTGGGCTGAGTGTGTGGCTAAGTAAGCAAATCTCAGCCCATGTGCTTAGGGTCACTGGACATGATCTCCTGTTCACTCATAGAACAAAATACTACTGAAAAAAAACAAGCACAATGGATACATAGGCCTGCTATGAAAATATAGTAAGAAATAATTATAAGCCATCACCCCTCTAACTTCAATAACTTCTGGGTAAAGAAAGAACAGTAAATACCAACCTAATTATTAACAACTAAGTGAAGCAATAGAATGAAAACAAGCTGTTAGTTCTGTGCTAACACTATAGTACTACAGCTATAAACAGAAAATAGAAGTGAGAAATAGAAAGCAGAACAATGAGGAAAAAGGAAGGAGATAAAGTGAAGGGAGAGTGAGAATAAAATGAAGTACAGACAGACAACCTAGAGCAAGTCCAGGGCTTAAGAGGCTGGGCAGGGAGATCCCAGTTCGAGACTGCAGACTGAACTGTGTCCTTTAGGAGAGCTGTTGGCAAAGAAAAGTAAATTAGAATGGATGAGAGAACAGTACAATACACACCTACCTAAAGATCCAGCTATGGCCACTTTTGATGAGAACTGCTAGACTAAGACCAGAAAGGAGAGGAGAACCTCCCCTATCAGTAGACTTGGGGAGTGGCATGCATGCAGAAAGGGGAGGGAGGGTGGGATCGGGAGGGGAGAAAGGAGGGGCTTATGGGGGGATACAAAATGAATAAAGTGTAATTAATAAAAAATTAAAAAAAAAGATCCAGCTATGCTACTCCTGGATATATATCTGAAAGAAGCTCAACCATACAAGGACATTTGCTCAAACATGTTCAAAGCAGCTTTATTCATAATAGTCAGAATTTGGAAACATCTAGATGTCTCTTAACGGAGGAATGGATACAAAAATTGTGGTACATTTACACAATGGAATACTACTCAGCTATTAAAAACAAGGAAATCATGAAATTTGCAGGCAAATAGATGGAACTAAGAAAGATCATCCTGAGTGAGGTATCCCAGAAGCAGAAAGGCACGGATGGTATATATACTCCATTATAAGTGGATGTGAGACATATAATATAGGTTAAAATACTAAAATATACAGACCTTAAGAAGCTAAACAACAAGGAGGATCCTAAGAAGGATGCTTAACTCTCATTCAAAAGAGTCATATAGTGGACTAGGGAAGAGGGATAGGGGAAAAAAAGGGACAGAAGGTGGGACAGGGAGGAGATGAGGAAGGTGACTACAATTGGGATACAAAGTGAATAAATTATAAATAATAACAATAATAAGAAGGGGAAAATACCTTAAATGATTTTATAGTAATTGTTTTAAATCTTTTAAAAATGATTTATTTTATTTTATGTGCATTGATGTTTGCATGCATATATGTCTGTGTGAGGGTGTTGGATCCCCTGGAACTGGATTTACAGACAGTTGTGAGATGCCATGTGGGTGTTGAGAATTGAACCCAGTTCTCTGAAAGAGCAGCCAGTGCCCTTAGCTGCTTAGCCATCTCTCCAGCCCCTCTTTGAAATCTTGATGTTTAAATTTGATCTTTGTGGGATATCTGGTTCTGCTTCTAGTATACTTTTCCCTATCATCGAATTTCTTGTCTTTTTTTTACCTCTTATATTTAGTAATATACAGGGGATATGAATGCTATGTTCAAGATTTTATTTTTCTCACTCTCTTTCTTTAGTGATGGTGATTGAAACTAAGATGCCTTGCACCCATTAGGCAACCTACCTATCACTGAACTATGGTTCAGCCTTTTATGCTTTATTTTTACTTTTATTTTTGAGTCAGTGTTTTGCTAACATGCCTAAGCTGGTCTTTAACAAGCTCTGTAACCAGGATAAACTGCAGCTTTCAATCTTCATTTTTTTAACATGAACAATATCTTGAACAACTTTATTGAGATATAATTTGTGTTTCATAATATTCCGCCATTTAAATTCCACAGCTTAGTGCTTTATAGTATTTTTTTAGGACTGCATTTTTGGTGATAACTTTCTGTCATTATACAAATTATCATTTTAGAATTTTAAATATGCATTTAAGTTTTTTTAATTTTTAATTTATTTTTATTAATTACACTTTATTCACTTTGTATCTGCCCTGTAGCTCTCTTCCTAGTTCCCTCCCAATCCCTCCTTTCCTCCTCCTTCTCCATGCATGCCCCTTCCCAAGTCCACTGTTAGGGGAGATCTTCTTTTCCTTCCTTCTGATCCTAGTCTATTATTTCTCATCAGGAGTGGCTACATTGTCTTCCTCTATGGCCTGGTAAAGCTGCTCCCCCTCAGGGGAAGGTGATCAAAGAGCAGGCCAATCAGTTCATGTCAGAGACAGTCCCTGTTCCCATTACTATGGAACCCACTTGGACACTGAACTGCCATGGGCTACATCTGTGCAGGGATTCTAGGTTATCTCCATTTATGCTACTTGGTTGAAGTATCAGTCTCAGGAAAGACCCCTGTGCTCAGATTTTCTGGTTCTGTTGCTCTCCTTGTGGAGCTCCTGTGCTCTCCAGATCTTACTATTTCCCACTTCTTTCATAACATTTCCTTCACTCTGCATAAAGGTTGGCCATAAGTCTCAGCATCTGCTTTGATAGTCTGCAGGGCAAAGCCTTTCAAAGGCACTCTGTGGCAAGCTCCTAATTTGTTCTCTGTTATCTCCTTCTTCTGATGTCCATCCTCTTTGACTTTCCGGATCGGATTGCACATTCAATGCAATTCCCATCAAAATACCAACACAATTCTTTATAGACCTTGAAAGAAAAAAAAAAAAAAACAGCTCAACTTCATGGAATAACAAGAAACACAGAATTGCCAAAACAATCCTCTACAATAAAAGATCTTTTGGAGATATTTCCATCTCTGATCTCAAGCTGTACTATAGAGAAGCAATACTAAAAACTGCATGGTACTGGCATAGAAATCGACTCATGGATCAATGGAATCGAATAGAAGACCCTGAAATAAACCTACACACTATGGACACCTGATCTTTGACAAAGATGACAAAACAATACAATGGAAAAAAGATAGCATCTTCAAGAAATGTTGCTGGTCTAACTAGATGTATACATATAGAAAAATGAAAATAGATTCATACTTATCACTCTGCACAAAACTAAAGTCCAAGTGGATCAAAGACCTCAATATAAAACCAGACACACTAAACCTGTTAGAAGAAAAAGTGGGGAAGAGGCTGGAACTCATTGGCACAGGAGACAACTTCCTGAACAGAACACCAACAGCACAGGCTCTAAGTGCAACAATAAGTAAATGGAACCTCATGAAACTGAAAAGCTTATGTAAAGCGAAGGACTCTGTTGTCAGAACAAAATGACTGCCTACAGATTGGGAAAGGATCTTCACCAACCCTTTATCTGGTAGAGGGCTAATATCCAGTGTATATAAAGAACTCAAGAAGTTAAACAGCAACAAATCAAGTAATCCATTTTAAAAAATGGCGTACGGAGCTTAACAGAGAATTCTCAATAGAAGAATATCGAATGGCTGAAAAACACTTAAAGAAATGTTCACTGTCCTTAGTCATCAGACAGATGCAAATCAAAACGACCCTGAGATTTCACCTTACACCCTTCAGAATGGCTAAGATAAAAAACTCAAATGACAACACATGCTGGAGAGGTTGTGGAGAAAGGGGAACCCTCCTCCACTGCTGGTGGGAATGTAAACTTGTACAACCACTCTGGAAATCAATCTGGTGCTTTCTCAGACAATAAGGAATAGCACTTCCTCAAGATCCAGCTATACCACTCCTAGGCATATATCCAAAAGAGGCTCAAGTACACAATAAGGCCATTAGCTCACCCATGTTTTTAGCAGCTTTATTTGTAATAGCTAGAACCTGGAAATAACTCAGATGCCCCTCAATGGAGGAATGGACACAGAAATTGTGGTACATCTACACAATGACACTCACTTGGAGCTATGGTTTACGTAGTTCTGTGTGATCAAATGTGTTTTGCAGATATTGATGACAATTTCCATTTTCAGACAGGGACCAGACCCATCCCAGAGACTTCACAAAACCCTCCTGAACTGTACTTAACTCCATGTAACTGAAATTTTGCAAATGTATCTCCCCTAGAAATGATTTAGAATAAAATAGAAAAAAATGGAATTCTTTTTATTTACTCAATACAATTTAAAACATCCAGGAACACACAGTCAAGAGAGCCCTGAGACCAATTTGTTTTAAGCCAAGGAGAGCTGAGTAAGTTCTCTTAATACCCTGCCTGTGCTCTGCACCAGCTGATTATCAGTCTAAGACACCTTTTCCCTTTAGCTGCTTTCCTTAGAGATGGTTTGTCTAGCCTTTCAGTTGCCACACGTGCAGTAGACTATATAATCTGATGTACTGTCAGGTTGTTTTGCACATTCAATGCAAGTGGTAATACTTGATTTCTTCATGTAATAAAGACTATTAAATAATTTGACAAATTCCAAAATACTTTAAATTCAAATTTTAACTTATAAAGATAATTTGTAATGAATTATATCTAGAATTCAAACTTCTCTTATCAACTGTTGGCTCCATAAATGTATAAACTCTGCAACCGTAGATTTGGTGCCTAATGCAGGGCACACTGGAGTGGTCAATAAATGCTGAAACTACTTCTGTGTGTCAATTAGATGGCTCGCAGGATAAAAGCTTCTGCTGTCATGTCTGGTGATATGAGTTCAATTCCTGGAGCCCATGTGGTGGACAGAGAAAACTGATCCTTACAAATTGTCCTCTGGTCTTTACATGCACACCATGGTACTTGCACCATTTTCCCCACACTAAATAACGATTTAATATAGTAAAATTTTTCTAAAGACTTCCTTCTTTGGCGGGGAGGGGGATTCTAGCAGCATCATTGGTGTGTCATATTGCTTAGCACTGAGAATGAGTCAGAGGGGAAAATTAGGTCTGAGACCTTAATCTTAGTTTTAAAAAACTAACACCACAGTCCTTACTGAAGGACTATGTTCAGAGAAAGGCAAATATTAGGCCAAATTAAGTATAAAAGTCACAAACATAATTCAAGAAAATGGTATGGCTAGAGACACATTTCTCTAGCGTTTCTCAATTCCCATGAAATATATTCTACCTTTTAAAATATTCATTTTTTAAAATTTTATGTGCATCTGTGTTTCTGAGTAGCTGTCTGTGCGCCATTTGTGCAGAGGGCAGAAGAGGGCGAGAGAGCTATGGGAACTGGAATTACAGATGTTGAACAGCTGCTCTGTTGGTATAGACAACTGAACTGGGCTCAGGTTGTACTTTTGACTGCTGAGCCAGCTTTCTGGCCCTAACTCCGTCCTTCCTTCCTGACTTTCATATTATCAGTACCACAGCTTTTCTTGATTGCACAAAGTATAGTGTCCTTTAATTTGATAGCAGTCTCTTTATGTTATAAGTATATTAATTTCAAGCTTCTAAGTGCTTGCAGGTAAAGAGTCCATTTCATTAGTTTCAATCAGAAGAGATGGTCCCTTTTTAAATACATGAGTTCCTCAATTTGGTAACTGAATTATCCGATAAGAATGGGATATGAAAAGTTATGACATGAGTCATATGTAGAAATGTTTGACAAAACACAAAGAGCTTGGCAAATTTAAGATGCCATCATTATCAGCAACTGATCATGGAAAACATTAGAGCTGCCAAGTAATTTACCTACAATATAACAGAACATGATAACTTAACATGCTACTATCAAACTAAAAATAACAGCACACTTAGAACATGAATACAAACTGGTCTTTTAAAAATAAAGCCACCGAGTCATATACTCTTCAGTAAGCAGGGTATCAACAATTTAGGTACCTTGCTGGATTTTCATGGATGAATAAATGGAGGATTCTGTCTTTAAAAAATCAAGTAATTTTTTTTATATTCAAGCATATATCTCCCCTTAGAGGCACAAGATTCTGTAATTAATATAAACCTGCACAAGATTTGGTGAAATTCAGCATAAAAATTGGCAAGAATTTTGCTATTATCCAGTGACACAACATTTTTTGAAACATCAAATAGAGATCTAAGGCCAGGAAAATGGTAATAAAAACAGATAAATAAAACCATGAAATAAACAGTCACAAAAAGGCAAGAACTATGAAAATTAAATCTGAGGAGATGTGCTGAGTAAAACACCATTTAGACTTAGTGAGGATATTAGTGGAAAAACCCAGTGAGACAAGACCTGAGAGGACAGGAGCTCCACCAGGAGAGCAACAGAAGCAAAATATCTGGGCACAGGGGTCTTTTCTGAGATTATATTCCAACCAAGGACCATGCATGGATATAACCTAGAACCCCTGTTCAGATGTAGCCCATGGAAGCTCAGTATCCAAGTGGGTACCCTAGTAAGGGGAACAGGGACTATCTCTGACATGAATTCAGTGGTGGGCTCTTTGACCACAGAAGGTAGCTGCCTTGCAGGCCAGAGAGGAGGACAATGCAGCCAGTCCTGATGAGACCTGATAAGCTAGGGTCAGATGGAAGGGGAAGAGGCCCTCCCCTATCAGTGGACTTGGAGAGGCGGTTGGCAGGAGAGAAGGAGGGAGGGTTGGTTTGGGAGGGAATGAGGGAGGGGGCTACAGGTGGGATACAAAGTGACTAAACTGTAATTAATATAAAAAATAACCTGGAGAGGACAGGAGCTCCACAAATACAGAGACAGATCCTAAAAGTCTGGGCACAGGGGTCTTTTCTGAAACTGATACTCCAGCCAAGGACCACTTATGGAGATATCCTGGAACTCCTACACAGAGGTAGCCTATGGCAGTTCAGTATACAAGTGGCCTCCATAGTAATGGGGACAGGGATTGTCTCTGACATGAACTGATTGGCCTGCTCTTTGATCACCTCCCCCTTAGGGGTGACCAGCCTTATCAGGCCACAGAAGAAGAAAATGCAGCCACTACTGATGAGACCTGATAGACAGGATCAGAGGGAAGGGGAGGAGTACCTCCCCTATCAGTGGACTGGGAGAGAGATATGGATGGAGAAGAGGGAGGGTGGGATTGGGAGGGAAGGAAGGAGGGGGGTACAGGGGGGATACAAAGTGAATAAACTGTAATTAATAAAAAAAAGAACCAGTCAAAACAACAACACAACAAAATTTAATTAAAAAAGACTTCCTCCTATCAAAAAAAATCAGAATACTAATCTTGAATATAAGAAGTGCTAAATGAAAAATTTGTTCAGTCAACAAATGTAGTTAGGGAACCTTTCATGCACTGAGCATTTTTGCTATTAGAAATACAGTAGTGAGTGAAACAAATTCTTCCCTACTTCAGAATACAAAGTCTAATGAAGAGTCATCTATGAAATGAATAATTTCCCCCAAAGAAGATATTACTTAAGCTGTAATAAGTATTACATGAGAGCATTATTTCTCTGAGATAATAACTGTGTTGGCTAGTGAAATTTTCATAAAAAAATTTAAACCAAGTCTGAAATCATCACAGATAATACATAGTTGGGGAAGCAATCATTGGGTAGTGACTCAAGGGTGGTGCCTTTAAAAGAGCTCCAAAAGTACATGGCAGGAAAATCACATTAAGAAACTGGTTATTCATGAAAAACACTACAAATGCTATGCTTTAACAGAGGACTCTCTGCCCTCCCACAAATTACCTTTCCTACAGCTTCAGATGTAGCTGAGTTGGTAAATTGCTGTACAGTCGTTACGACTAAAGTTTGGTGGTCAGAACCCACATAAAAAAGGTCAGGGTTAGTGGTGCACTCCTACACTCTCAGTGTTGGGGAGGGAAATACAGGTAGAACCCTGAGGCTTATGTGGCCACAAATTGAGCCTGCTGGTGAGCTCTGGTTTAACAAGAAATCCTGTCTCAAAAAAAGACAGACAAAAGGACAGACAGACAAAGAGATAGATGGGTGGGAGGACAGACAGACAGACAGAAGTGAGTGGTCCCTGAACAATGACATTGAAGCTTACCCATGGCCTCCACCTGCATTTGTTGACATACACACATGTTCTTTTTATGTGTATGCACCCACATTAATGCCCAGAGAATGTTTTCTTTTCTTTCTTTCTTCTTTCTTTTTTTTTTTTTTTTTTTTTGTTATGACAATTTATCTACAAAAGTGTCCTAACAGTAAATTGTTTAAGGGCTTAGAATTTTCTTACATTACAATTTGTGAGCTGGGTGTTGTGACACACATCTATGTTTCCTACATATGGGAGGCAGAGACAGAACAATTACTGCAAATTTTAGATCAGTATGGTCTGCATAATAATTTCAAGGCCAGTCAAGTCTACCTTGTCTTAAAGAAACAAATTAACTGAATAAATTATTATAAATAATAATAAAGAAATAAACTAATTAAATAAAACAATTAAGTAATAAGAGTAAATCACTTTTATTTTTGATATTGACCGTTAGTAAAATTCTATAATTTAGATGTACATTGCATAAATATGCCCATATATTCTTTACTTTTAAAATAAAAAAAATGTATTCAGCACTCATGGAGGCAGAGACAGGCAGATCTCTGTGAGTTCAAGGCCAGCCTGGTCTACAAAGTGAATCTAGTACAGCTAAGGCTACACAGAGAAACCCTGTTCCTAAAAACCAAGAGACAAAGAAACCAAACCAAGCCAAACACCAAACCAACCAAACAACCAAACAAAAAACCCAAAAGTGTTCATATTAAACAGTCATCTGACCATAGGATATACTTTTTTCATTAATTAATTTATTTACTTTACATCCCAATTGCAGCATCCCCTAACTCCTCTCCTTCCAGTCCTTCCTTCCCTCCTCCCTTCCCTCCATTCCCCCCCTCCCCTTTCTCCTCAGAGAAAGGGAGTCCTCCCATGAGTATCAACCTGCCTTGGTATATCAAGATGTAGCAGCTTTTCTACAGTTGAGGTTAGACAAGACAGTCCAGTTAGGGGAAAGGGATCCAAAGGCAGGCAACAGAGTCAGAGACTGACTATGCTTCTGTTCTTAGGGGTCTCAAATGAAGACCAAGCTGCACATCTGTTATAGATCTAGCTGTGTCCTATGAATGCTCTTTGGTTGGTGGTTTAATCTCTGTGAGTCCCTAAGGACCTAGGTTAGTTGATCCTGTAGGTTTTCTTGTGGTGCTCCTGACCTCTCTGGCTCTTTTATTCCTTCGTCTCCTTTTTCCACAAGACTCCCTGAGCTCTGCCCAATGTTTGTCTGTGGGTCTCTGCATCTGTTTCCATCAGATGCTAGGTGAAGCCACTCAGAAGACAGTTATGCTAGGTTGCGGTCTGGATGTTCCTGGTGCCAGCAGGCCTCTGAGAATCAGCATATACTTTTAATATGACAATATAGTTTGACAGCCTTCATTATTAGTATATTTTGTCATTCCTCATTAATTTTCTGAAAGCATGGTAGTCACTTATGTGATAAATATGCCTATATATTGTATGAATTGATATGTACCCTGCATAGTACCTTACACACTTATACATATGCAGTGACCACATCAAAATTTTCTTTGGCCATTGCATCTAAATAGCATTCAAAGTTTCTTCACATCAAGAATCTAATCAAATGCATTTGGTTACATGAGATTTTTCTACCTATGAGAATATTTCTATTTTAAAAAATGTATTAATTTTTTATGTTAATTACAGTTCATTTACTTTGTATCCCATCTGTAGTCTTTTTCCTCATTCCCTCCCAAACTCTCCCTCTTTCCTTCCCTCCCTCATCTTCTCCTATGCCCTCTCCAAGTCCACTGATAGGGGAGGTCTTCCTCCCCTTCCATCTGACCCTAGCCTATCATGTCTCATCAGGACTGGCTTCATTGTCTTCCTCTGTGACCTGGTAAGGCTGCTCTCCTCTCAGGGGTAGATGGTCAAAGAGCCAAGCACTGAGTTCATGTCAGAGACAGACCCTGTTCCCCTTACTAGGAAAGCCACTTGGATACTGAGCTGCCATGGGCTACATCTGTGCAGGGGTTCTAGGTTATCTCCATGAATGTTTCTTGATTGGAGTATCAGTCTCAGAAAAGACCTCTGGGCCTAGATTTTTTGGTTCTGTTGCTCTCCTTAGTAGAGCTCCTGTCCGTCCAGGTCTTTCTATCTTCCCCTTTTTCATAAGATTCCATGCATTCTACCCAAAGTTTGGCTATGAGTCTCAGCATCTATTTGATACCCTGTTGGGTAGAGTCTTACAGAGGCCCTCTGTGGTAGGCTCCTGTCCTGTTCCCTGTTTTCTCCTTCTCCTTTGCTTGTGGGAATATAAAGTTGTACAACCACTTTGGAAATCAATCTGGTGCTTTCTCAGACAATTAGGAACAGTGCTTCCTCAAGATCCAGCTATACCCACTCCTAGGCATATATCCAAAACATGCTCAAGTATACAACAAGGACATTTGCTTAACCATGTTCATAGCTTTATGAGTAATAGCTAGAACCTGGAAACAACCCATATGTCCCTCAATAGAGGAATGGATTCAGAAATTGTGGTACATTTACACAATGGAATACTACTCAGCAATTAAAAACAAGGAAATAATGAAATTTGCTGGCAAATGGTGGGAAATAGAAAAGATCATCTTGAGTGAGGTATCCCATAAACAGAAAGACACTCATGGTTTATACTCACTTATCAATGGATATTAGACATATAGTATAGGATAAACATACTAAAACCTGTACACCTAATGATGCTAAGCAAGACGGAAGACCCTGGGTAAGATGATCAATCTTCATGCAGAAAGGTAAAGTGGGATGGACATCGGAATGAAGAATATTTCTTTAGAAAAACTTTTGCTATAGTTGTGAATTTTTACTTCAAAATTATCTTAAATCCTCATCTCTTATCAATTTCTCTTAGCTGAGACACCTGAGGATAATGATTTTTGGAAAGCTGACAAGTTGGTATGGTTATTTTTAAATTAATTAAAAAATTATTATTAGTGTACTAATAATGTATTTTATTATTAAATGTTCTTGAGTATGTAACATTGTACTTTGTTCATGTTCACATTCAAATTGGCCCTCCTTGTCTGCCTGACTTCCTTTTTCATTTACCCTTTCTTCCTTCCCAATACTCTACCCTTTGTGAAAAGAAGACATAATTACATGTAAACCTTGTCATCAAGTTCTTCAAATTCAAAGCATCATCTGTACAAAGTTGATTCTTTTTTTTTTTTTAGTGTGTTAGGTAGCATTGGTATTTGATTTATTGATACTTAAGAGTCAGGTTTATTACAATCTGATTCTGCCTAGTATAAAGGCATACAACTATTATTCAAATACCATGGCAAGCAAATATAAAATAGGTTTGGTTTGAAGTCAAGTAGTTTGAGCTTCTTAATGTAAGAAGTTTTTCCCTTGTTCTTAAGATAATTACGAAGTCATCAACCAACACTGTGTGTGTGTAATGCACACATGTATTAAAATCCAGCTTGCCTTCAGAAGAGATTGCTTAAACCACAAATTATGACAATTCCTTGTTGAGGACTGAACTGTGTGATTTTACTTGCTGATACTTAAAGATGTGCTTATATTTTTGGGCTCTTGAGGTTCAGGCATTGTCTCAGACCTTCTATTGCTGTGATAAAAACACCATGAATAAAAGCAACTTGGGAACGAAAGAGCACATTTCATTGTACACTTTTAGGTAATAGTCATCATTGAAGAAATTCAAGACAGGACTCTAGCAGGATAGGAGCTTGGAGGATGGAACTGAATCTGAGGCCATGGAGGAGTGCTGCTCTGTGGCTTTCTCTCCATGGCCTGCTCAGCCTATTTTACAACTCAGCCTCAGTATACCATTGAAGACACTAGCCTAGGTGTGGCACTTCTGCAATGATCTGGGCCTCCCACATCAATCATCAGAAACTACATTACTAACTTGTCTACAGGAAAATCTTATGGAGGCATTTTCTTAGCTGAGAGTCCTTCTTCCCAAAAAACTCTAGCTTGTGTCAAGTTGACATAAACCTAACCAACACAGCCATTAGTCATTACTTGGTCAATATAATATAATAAAAATAACTTATATTTTGGATATTTAATATGTTTTAATTAAATTTCACAACAAAAATGAAACAAGTACTTTAATAACTTATTATGTGCTTTGCAATCATAAATCTACTATATGAATTAAGTAAATGGATTACTTTTTAAATAAACTGTGCAACTAAATGAGATTGAAAAATATAATTGTAATTTATTTTCTTACAGAAACATAATTTAACGGGTTTCACACAACAGTATCTTACCTTATGAACTGATTAAATCACATCCCTGAAAGGCTTCTATTTTTGTGGATTAATCAGAAAGAAAAATATTTTCATTACTCAGTGTTTCACAGCCTAGAAGATCTCTCCTCTGTATTCTTCAGACTAATCTGAACCTCATGACTTTCATATATGGTCTGTTTAAAGACCATAAGTATGCAGAACAGATGGAGGTGCTTCTAACTTCAATACACCCTTCTTTCTGATTTGCAATCCAGTACTTACCACATCAAGAAACCTTGCTTGGGCTCTCAGTCTCAGAAATAAACGGACAACTGTGCCCAGATTTTTTGGTTCTGTTGCTCTCCTTGTGGAGCTCCTGTCCCCTCCATGTCTTTCTGTCTCCCACTTCTTTCATAAGATTCGCTGCCCTCTGTCCAAAGTTTGGCTAGGAGTCTCAGCATCTGCTTCGATACCCTGTTGGGTAGAGTCTTTCAGAGGCCCACTATGGTCGGCTCCTGTCTTGTTCCCTGTTTTCTCCCTCTTCTGATGTCTATCCCATTTGTCTTTCTGAATGAGGATTGATAGGACCATGTATGGAGATAACCTAGAACCCCTGCACAAATGTAAACCATCTCAGTAACCAAGTGGGTTCCCTAGTAAGGGAAACAGGGGCTGCCTCTGACATGAACTCAGTGGCTGGCTCTTTGATCACCTCCCTCTGAGACGGGAGTACCCTTACCAGACCACAAAGAAAGACAATGCAGCCAGTCCTGATGAGACCTGATAGTCTAGGGTCAAATAGAAAGGGAGGAGGACCTCCCTTATCAGTGGACTAGGGTAGGGACATAGTGGGAGAAGAGGGAGAGAGGGAGGGATTGGGAGGAGATGAGGAAGGGGACACAGCCTGGGTACAAATTGAATAAATTGTAATAAATGATAACAATAAAAAGTAAAAAAAAAAAAACAAGTCTTTGTATACAAAATGGAATTAGAACATGCACTATTAATTCTTTGGTTACATATTTTTAGAACAGCCATCTCCAGTGGAGTATTGTCAAAACTTGTGATTAAGTCACAGTACCAATAAAAGGAATACAATATGTATGATTAAACTTGAAAACTCATCATTTATATCAATGCCATGTAAATGAAATTATTCCTTAGCCCAGGGAAACCATCTTTCTTGTATATATGTCTGCTATATGGCTAGTTTTCAAAAACTCAAGTGACAACACATGCTGGAGATGTTGTGGAGAAAGGGGAACCCTCCTCCTTTGCTGGTAGTAATGTAAAGTTGTACAACAACTTTGGAAATCAATCTGGCGCTTTCTCAGATAATTAGGAATAGTGCTTTCACAAGACCCAGCTATACCACTCCTAGGCATATATCAAAAATATGTTCAAGTACACAACAAGGACATTTGTTCAACCATGTTTGTAGCAGCTTTATTTATAATAGCCACAACCTGGAAACAACCCAGATGTCCCTCAATGGAGGAATGGATATAGAAATTGTGGTACATTTACACAATGGAATACTACTCAGCAATTAAAAACAAGGAAACCATGAAATTTGCAGGCAAATGGTGGGATCTAGAAAAGATCATCCTGAGTGAGGTATCCCAGAAGCAGAAAGAAACACACGGTATATACTCACCTATAAGTGGATACTAGACCTATAAGATAGGATAAACATACTAAAATCTGTACACCTAAAGAAGATAAACAAGAAGAAGGTCCTGGTGTAAGATGATCAATCCTCACTTAGAAAGACAAATGGGATGGACATTGGAAGTAGGAGAAAACAAGAAACAAGAGCCTACCACAGAGGGCCTCTGAATGACTCTACCCAGCATGGTATCAAAGCAGATGCTGAGACTCAGTACCAAACCTTAGGCAGAGTGCAGGGAATCATATGAAAGAATGGAGAGTTAGTAAGGCCCTGGAGAGGACAGGAGCTCCACAAGGACTAACTATATGGGCACAGGGGTCTTTTCTGAGACTGATTTCCAACCAAGGACCATGCAAGGAGATAACCTAGAATCCCTGCTCAGACATAGCTCATGGCAGCTCAGTATCCAAGTGGGTACCCTAGTAAGGGGAACAGGGACTGTCTCTGACATGAACTCACTGGCAACCTCTTTGACCTCCCCCTCCCACACTGAGGGATGAGCAGCTTTACCAGGTCACAGAAGAGGACATTTCTGCCAGTCCTGATGAGACCTGATAAACTAGGGTCAGATGGAAGGGGAGGAGAATCTCCCCTATCAGTGGGCTTAGAGAGCAGCAGGGAGGAAATGAGATTGGGAGAGAATGAGAGAGGGGGCTACAAAGTAAATAAACTGTAATTAATATAAAAATAAAACTTTAATGAAAAAATTAGAGAGTATGCTTTTCTTTTTTTCTGATACATCAGGTTTATGAGAATAATATTAAGTATTCTGAAGTCCATCATTAAATTGATAACTCTGGCTTCATTAGCAGTAGAATTATTTTTTTTCTTATTGACTCAGTTTCTTGCTGATATTTTTGGGCATTTTTTTTTCCCTAAAGAAGCAATCTGCACAGGACACTTTTCCCAGATTGTTAAATTTTATTTGGGGGAAGGAAAAAACTTACAGAGAAGTTCAATATTCACTTAGTGCCATTTTCAATTCTTCACAGATAAAGATGAAATGGAAGTTCAGGTATCCTCAATTTAAAGAAATGAGTGCTATTGATTTCTGATTTAACAAAGGAACAAATTGAGAAGCAAAATGTTTTGGACATTTTAACTCCATGAAATAACTTCAATGTTGTTAAGGATTTATTTTAAGGTAAAGTATTAGATTTTTGCCTTAAGTATTATTTACAAATGCAAATAAACTGTATTATCTCAAAACATGAAGTAAAGACAGAAACAAAAAAGTCATCTTGGATAAGTTTTGGTTAATTCTGTGCTCAATGAGAAATCTGCATTCATCTTCTATTTTTTTCTACTCATTTTTTGACACTGAAGTACAAAATATTAAACTAAGAAAAAAGATTGACATTGGGTATGGTAGAATTTACAATGAAGATTTCTAAAAATGGAATCACTCAGATAATCACATTTTTTTTTTTTTTACAGGAACTTGAACTTGCGGAATTAATAATTTAACTACTTCTTTTCTCCTCAACAAATATTTATTTACTTTATTGTCTATTAGATGTTTTAATTAGGTCCATTAAAGTAATTTGAGAGTTAAGTTGTTTTTAGCTGAGGTTAAGTCTTAGCATTTATTTACTCATCTATCTGTCTATCATCTGTCTGTCTATTTATTGTCAGAGTTTCACAGTGTTTTCTAGACTAACATCTGTGCTCAGTCTCAAGATGATAACCCTTGTGCCTTACTCTCCAGAGCACTAAGATTACAGATACACCCCATCATGCCTAACTCTGACCTGTCATTCTTTATGGATAAATGTCCTGCCGGATATAAGTCATTGGGAAGAACCTTGCTATTGATAAATGAAAATGGATGGAGAACAGAATGGCTTTTTAAGGGATAATGAAATTCTGAGTTGAGTCCTAACCTCACTACTTTGGTCCATACTGGAGCATAGAGCCTTAACTGTAAAGCTGCTTTACACACCACTGATGAGTTGCTTTCTCTTCCCAGGTTTGTTTTCCCTTTCTTCTCCTGTTGCTTCCTAAAACTACCTCACAAATAAAGTACTTGTGCTCATTTTCAGAACCGATATGGGAGGCCCCATTTGAAGCAATCTATGCAGTCTCATATCCATTATCTGATCTACATTTTTAGAAGACAATGCTTTTATGAAGCACAACATGAAATTAACATGAAATACTGTTACAAACTGAAAAAATAATTATGCTCTCAAGTTTATCTTTCATATTCATTTTAATTAAAAACATATATTAAGGTCTTAGTATTTTCAGGTGATTTCCATTATATATTTTTATAATATATATATAACATTTTATTATTCTTTTAAATTTCTTCTTCTATTTTTTAGTTACAATGTAATTACATCATTTCCCCCTTCCTTTTCCTCTTCCCAGAGCCTCTCATATAACTTTCATTGCTTTTTTTTTCTAATTCATGGTCTTTTTTAAATTAATTGCTGTTATATATATACATATATACACAGACATACATACAAACACACTGCCACAAAATAAATACAACCAACCCAGTCCATATATTGTTACTTATATTTATGCTTTAGGGCTGACTATTTTTATTCATTGAGAATTTCATATAGTGCAATTTGAAAGGGGTCTGCTCTATTCCTGCAATGTATTTTTGCAAAGGATCCATCTCACTCCTGGAAAAAAACATACATTCTCAAACCGTGTTCCAACATTTGGAAAGGCAGCTGTAAAACCTGTGATGACAAATGTCAGCATTAGGAGCCTTACCAGGCCACGGTAGAGGACAATGCAGCCACTTTTGATGAGAACTGATAGACTAAGATCAGAAAGGAGAGGAGAACCTCCCCTATCAGTGGACTTGGGGAGTGGCATGCATGCAGAAAGGGGAGGGAGGGTGGGATCGGGAGGGGAAGAGGGAGGGGCTTATAGGGGGATACAAAATGAATAAAGTGTAATTAATAAAATAAAAAAAAACATACTTGAAAAAAAAAAAAAGAGCCACTGCTCTTTGACACAAGTTGGATCAGCGTTTGGTAGATCCCTGACTGACCACCAGGTGTCTTTCACAGCACCGCTTTTAGGGAAGATACAAATGTCACTTATTCCCAAACTCATGCTTGAACATGGACAACATACTCTAAGGGTTGCCTCTGAGGCACTTCCCCATTTTTATAGCAACAAGCCTTCTGAATAACAATTTCTCAAAACTATCATGCCATTCTTGAAGATGGCTTGATAAACATCATTTGGTGTTTAGCAGTTTCTTTTATCAACCGTGCTCTGCCTTCAGTATCTTGACTTACGGTGTTAAAAAAAAGCTTTCTATATATTAAGCATCGTTAAATAAGCTTTGTTTTCACTGAGCTAAAGGACACAGCTTTCTCACTTATGTTCTTGTGCTATTTGACTAGACACACGTTTACAAAACTTTCGCAATTAGCATAAAGGAGGACAGCTTTCCTTCCTCAGAAACTCCCCTCTTTGTTGAGGAGAACAGGAATAATTTAGCTGGAGAATGTAATGCATTTTGCAATCCTCTTTTGATTTTCTGCTGCCAGGTCTCGCTACCACAGCCACATTCTCATTTGCCTCCTCAGCCACACTGGCCTCTAAAGGAAGGTCTGTTTGAAAGATAATGTTGTTTGTTAATGGCCCAGCACTGCTTGCAGTTTTTGTATAACTCTCTCTTTCCATGTTGTGTCTAATTTTGGTGTCAGCTTGCCCAGCTGTATACTCAAGAATATCACCTTTAGTGGCACGTCCACAACATTTTTATGTTTCTACAGTGTCCAAGGAGTATCTCATGCCTTCATTCTAGACTCTTCATTTTCTTACTGTACTACTTTCATTTCCCTAGCTGTGGATACTGTTGTCTACCATGTGGCCTTGCAACTGTTTGAGTTGTCGGCTGTTTTAATCAAGAAACACCTGTACTTGTAGGTTGACACAGGTGGTCTCTTTGATGCTCTCAAGTACATTCATCATGACCAGCTCTGAGACTTTTGTTGTACTTTTGGCAGTTCTAATGGACTGTGAGGCACAGCCAACATCATTTACTAGCAGGCTAATTCTGCTATATAGCATCAACTAGGAAAACAGTTTTGCTTTTGGCCATGATGAACTCACCATAATCTTGTTATAGCTAGAAGAACATTTTATTTCTTCCCATTAAAGAACCAATATAAGGTTTCTGCAGACACACTGTGAAGTGGAGGAGTGTTCGTAAGATGTAAATACATTGGATAAAAAAGCTGAAGATGATATCCACCTAGATGGGGCTGTTCTATTTCTACAATATGTACTCAGTGGGGGAAAAAAAGAGTACTTGGGTAAATGCCTATAAAGAAACAAAACAAACAAACAAAATCCTTCACTTATTGTCTCTACTTGCTATTTTATTTTATCAAAGATTCCACATTTTATATAAAAAGAACCACATCTATGAACTAAGGTCATGGGCTCTATATTAATTTAAGAGATACAGGAATTCCAACTCTACTGCTTACCACTCAGTACTCTTCCACGTAAACCAGGTGCTCAGAACAAAAAGTTTTATCACAGAGTAGAACATTTTACCAAGCTCTGTTCAGTAACTCTCTTGATGCTGTCTATCCCAATTCAATTTTTCAATATTTCTTTTTAATATTTTTATATAAAAATCTTAAGTTTGCTTCTCTCTTTTGGCTATGAAGTGACAGCCTAGGTAGAGTTTATTTCAAGTCTGCACATTAAAATTATTTGAAAAACTGATTTTGGAAGCTCCTGGTCCTCATTTATAACAATATTGTGGGATATTGAATCCAGAAGCTGTACGGAAGTGGTTTGATGGTGGCAGAATCAAGGATGAGCTGATGTCAACATAGTGTTCTGTAAGTTCACCACAGAGAACATTTCTAGCCATTTCAATAATTATAATAACACGGCTATCTGTATCAAAGCTTCTTGCTATTTAGTTAGTAGAGTGTTTTCTCTTTCAGTTAACAGCCAGTAAATTATAACCAGTTCCAATTAACCAGTCTTTGGTACCACATTAGTTTTTCTTTGTAGTGACAGAAAAGTAATAACTCAACAATAACAACTTAAAAAAAGATTTGTTTTTATTTTTTAAAGATTTGTTTTTGACTTACAGTTTCAGAGACTTTCTGTTTTATTATGGAGGGCAAAGACATAGCATGGAAGCTCAATTCATGGCAATGGGAAAATGTGGCAAAGGAAATTTGCATCAAATTGGACAAGAAACGGCCTGGGCAGAATTTTAAAAGGCCAGCCATTGAGGAGACCTTAAATAAAGTAAGACAACTGTTTGTTATACCTAAGATATTAGTGCCACTGTTTAACTGTAGGACATATTTTGCCTGGTCAGCCATTATTGTAGTTTATAGTATTTATTCCTGGTAGACTTTTGATAACTTTTCTCCATGCACAGTACCTTCTGGAAGTATGAGAGCTAGCCATCAAGGAGGAGGTTTCCAAGTGAGTGCTAGCCTAACTTCTCCAAGTCTTGTGATAGAAATGTGTGTGGTGGCTAGTACTGTAACCCAAGACAACAGCTCATGGCTGGAGAGGCCACAGACTCTAAAGCTGAACCTATTGCTGTCATTTTGCTAATTTAGTACAGGAGCTAAATAAGTTCTAAACACTTATCAACATAACACAGACACATCCTTCACTTGCATTAAAATTTGTTATTATTATTATTATTATTATTATTATTATTTGCAGCTTGTGGAGTTTGTTACAGAGAATGATTTGTCAAAGTGTTGGAGAACAGTGACTGTGGGGTAACCATGCTCAAATGGGACATCTGAAACAGTTTTCTTCAGGGATAAACCTCCTGATATGTTGTCCATGATAGCCTACATGTCATTGTAGGCTGTGGTCAGTTCTACAGCCATGTGCATTCAGACAGCACTAAATGGACTCAGCGGGTGTCATATATGTTGGAAAAAGTACACAATAATATAAAAGTACACGAGGGGCATGGAAGCAATTCGAGGCAGGAGTGGATAATAAGTTATACTCATGGTTGAAATTATCAAACAAAGGCTGGTTTCTTAGGACCTATGTCTTCTGTCAATAAAAATCCCACCAACCTAAAGTTTCACACAGTCTTCAAACCCTAGGTAGAGTTCATGCATTCAAGGATGCCCTTAGCAGACATTTCAGATTCAAAGCATAGTAGGTACCGAGACAATTAGAAATAAGAGAACGCGACTTGGTAATTTTGAGGTTATTCATTAAGCTATTTAGGTTTGAGGACAATAAGCACAAGGTACCAATAGAAGATTACATGTTGTTAATCCATGACTTCATTGAAATATGGAAGACCACAACATGATGGCTGTTATGTAGTAAAAATAAGTTATACAAGGCCTATAAAGTAAGGTAGGTGTTGTAAAGGCTCTTGGATAGAAAATGTTAAAGTTGAAGCTTCAAATTATAATCATTGTGTTCTATCCGGAGATCTCTATGACTGAGCTAAAAATAACTTCTATGGTTATAAGATTTATAAAAATAATCCTCAGCGCTAAAATCTGATGTATTTTATGTCCTGAATTAAAACATAAGGTTTACAATATCTGTTTTTCTTTCTTTTTTTTTTTTTTTTTTGTGGAAGCTAGCATTCCTTACCTAATAAATGGGACCTCACAAAACAGAAAAGCTCCTGTAAAGCAAAGGACACTGTCATCAGAATAAAATGACAACCTACAGAGTTGGAAAAGATTTTCACCAACCTTATATCTGACAGAGGGCTAATATCCAGAATATATAAAGAACTAAAGAAGTTAAACATTAACAAACCAAGCAATCCAATTTAAAAAATGGGGTACAGAGCTCAAGAACGAATTCTCAATAGAGGAATATTGAGTGGCAGAGAAATGCTCAGCATCCTTGTAGTAGTTAGGGAAATGCAAATCAAAATGACTCTGAGATTCTATCCTACACCCATCAGAATACCTAAGATAAAAAACTCATGTAATAGCACATACAGGAGAGAATGTGGAGAAAGGGTAACCCTCCTCCATTGTTGGTGTTAATGTAAACTTATACAACCATTGTGGAAATCAATCTGGTGCTTTCTCCGAAAACTGAAAATAGTGCTACCTCAAGACCCAGCAATACATATACATATACATATACATATACATATACATATACATATACA
>NW_026585626.1:625020-770020 GCF_907164565.1 Psammomys obesus
CATATACATATACATATACATATACATATACATATACATATACATATCCAAAAGGAGCTCAAACAAACAACAAGGACAGTTGCTCAGCTATGTTCAAAGCAGCAGTATTCATAGTAGCCAAAATCTGGAAACAACCTAGATATCCCTCAACTGAGAAATGGATTCAGAAATTCTGGTACATTTACACAATGGAATACTACTCACCAATTAAAAATAAGGAAATCATGAAATTTGCAGGTAAATGGATGGAACTAGAAAAGATCATCTTGAGTGAGGTCACCCAGATGTGGAAAAACATGCGTGGTGTATAATCACTTATAAATGGATATTAGCCATGTAATATAGAATAAACATACTAAAATCTGTAGCCCTAAAGAAGCTAAACAACAACGTGGACCCTAGGGAAGTTCCTTTTTTTAATTTTTATTATTAGTTACATTTTATTAACTCTGTATCTCAGCTTTATCCTGCTTCCTTATTCCCCTCCCAATTCCACCCTACGTCCTTCATCGCTTCCCTGCCCCTTTCCAAGTCCACTGATAGGGGAGGACCTCCTCCCCTTTCATCTGACCCTGTTTTATCACGTATCTTCAGGACTGGCAAAGTCTTCCTCTGTGGCCTAGCAGGGCTGCTCCTCCCTTGGGAAGATTCTTAATTCTCATTCAGAAGGGAAGTAAGAACAGACACCTGAAGTGGCAGAAGAGAGGGAACAGGATAGGATCCTACCACAGATGTCTTCTAAAAGAATCACCTTGCAGGGATTCAAAACAGATGCTGAGATTCACAACCAAACTTTCGGCAGAGTGCAGGGTGTCTTATGGAAAGGGGTATATAGAAGGACCTAGAGAGGACAGGAGCTCTACAAAGCAAAAAATGCTAGTCCCAAAGGGAACTGCAGAGACTGATGCATCAACCAAAGATCATACAAAGAGAGGACCTAAACCCCTTTCTCAAATGTAGATCATAGACAGCTCAGTCTCCATGTGTGTTCTCTAGAAAGTTTAGAAGAGACAGTCTCTGACATAAACTCAGTTGTCTACTCTTTGATCACTTCTTTCTCATGGGGTGACCTAGCCATCCCACAGAGGAAGAAGATCCAGGCATTCCTGATGGGACCTGATAGGCTAGGTCAGACAATAGGGGAGGAGCACTTCCCCTATCAGTAGACTAAGGAACGGGGATAGGGGAGAAAGAGGGAGAGAAGATGGAACTGGGAAGAGATGAGGGAGGGGGCTACAATTGGGATACAAAGTGAATAACTTGTAAACAATAATAATAAAAACTTGAAAAAAAACAAATAGGCATTCTTGGAATATGGTACAATATAACATAAAAGATAAAACTAACTCAACAGAAACAAAGAAAATAACAAACATAAGGAAAAGAGTCTTAGGCTCTTTCAGTTTTAGTCTCAAAGACCCTCTTGTTTGCACGTTTGGAATCCCATTAAAACAGTAAACTGGAATATGTAATATACCCCTGAACGACCTGTGCAGGCTCTGTGCATGCTGCTTCACTCTCACTGAGTTCATCCATGCTTCATCCTGTTGACTTGGAGAGCCATGTTTTCTTGGCATCCTCTATCCCTTCTGGCTTTACAAACGATCACCGATCACCCCCCTTCTCACCTCCAAACTCCTCTTCAGAAGGATTACCTGAGCTCCGATGGGAGGGGTTTGATGGAGACATCTCATTAAAGGTGGAGTGTTCCAAGCGCTCTCACTCTCTGCATAATGTCTGACTGTGGGTTTCTCTCCTTGTTCCCATCTGCTGCAGGAGGAAGCTTCTCTGATGATGGCTGAGCAAGGCATTTACTTCCCTGGCTGGCATGGCCCGTGGAGTCCCATGTAAGTCGTTTGCTACTTTTCACACTGAATAAACTTAATCTACTCAGTGCTGTATAAGTATCCATGGTTGTGATAAATACCAATTTCTTTAAATTTGCAAAGTACACCTATAAATAAATTTAAGAGTAACAACTTTGGAATAATTTCCTCATCCACAGCTATGTTTTCATTCTGTCTTCTCTTACTTCTATAACCTTCTCTGCTTCTACAAAACATTTAATATACAACTGTAGGAATAAAGTGTTTCTTCTCCTGGCCATATTTACATTTTTATTATGATCAAATTCTCTAGTTAAACTTCTATGACAGAGAGGATTTTTTGACAGAAACTCATCCTGAAAATCATTTATGTTGTAACATAGTACAATAAGTATAGCATCCAGACTTTAAATTAACTGTATTGGCTCACTGAAGAAATTTAAGTAGGAAAAAAAGGCTATGCCTACTACACCTGGTGGTAGGCAATACATTCCATCTCCCTACTAAGGGGGAGAGATAGCCAGGATGATTTATAAGAACAGAGTTTCTGGAATGGTGGAACACATAAAGAGCATTTTTCAGAACAATGAAGTCACAGTAGTGACATCCCATGGCAGAATTTCTTTCCGTCTTATAAGCCTATTAATTCTTCAATAAGAGGATTCTACTGGACAGGGTATTAGGTATATCTAGAAGGCCTGAGGGGCTAAGTTCTGAATAAGATGTAATTTTATGGTTTTAAATTAGATTTAAGAGAGCCTACAGGGTAATAGAGTCCAGTATCCCCTGAACAGTGCAAAAATTAATGTTTGTGGCTTAAAATCATCAGGACAGAGATTAGGCTGGTATTGGTGCAGAACATCATTACAATATAGAGGAAGGCTAGATAGCAGCATTCAAGCTTATCAGTGTGTTCCAGAAGTAGCAGCTAGAATAGTTACTTAGCAACTACTTCAGCTTGCATTCTCTTTGTATTTTGCTTAGATAACATTGGTCCACACGTTTCGTAAGTAACATCTCATTCTGATGAAAGGCAGCTCTCAGCATACTTACTCTGCAATGTTGAAAGTCAGGAAACTTCTTGCTGTCCGTGTTAGGCGTATTTAACAGAACAAATAAGTGGTACTATATGGAGCAAACTAAGTTTCTTTGGATCACTGCAGCACATATCACAAGCCCATTGCTAACTCAGTTATTTCTTTCTTTTCTTTTTCTTTTTTTTTTTTTCTTCAGATCTAGGTCAGCCTGGTCTTAGATAGCTCTTGTTGTACCTTTTTAATGAGTCCTGAGAGTTGACATGGAATGGGCTTCCATGAGTAGTGAGTAGATCAGACCTCTGGTTTGTAGATTACTTTAAGCTGAAGTTACAAACATACTCTGAGCAATTGGTGGTAGAAAATTCTCAGTAGGATTCCTCATTAGTCAAATTAGAGATGAAAATAAAAAGGTATATGAACTTAATAGCACTCCATAAATGAATTTTATTCTCTAATCAACCAATATTTCCAGGCTGGTCTCTCATATCGCTCTAATAAACCTTTAAAAAAGCTAGTCTCCTGCCAGTTCTAGCATAGGTGGAGAGCTCGAAGTGTCTTCTCATTTAGACTGTTTAAGAAATCTGCGTAGCTCTCTGTCCACTGGCAACCTCACTTCTAATGTTTCCAACACCGCCCAGTTAGTTTGCTACACTACCTGTGTGACCAGCTTCTTGTCACGTGGTATCTGTGTGGTGGCAGATATCCCTGAGTATCTGAATCAAAACACTATATGAATTAAAACATTAATATTGAAATATTCTTTACAATGGAGATTTACAATTCTTTTTCTTTCAAGTTTTATTTATTCATTATGTATACAGTATTCTGCCTCCATGTACACCTGCATGCCATAAGAGGGCACCAGATCTCATTAAGGATGGTTGTGAGCCACCATGTGGTTGCTGGGAATTTAACTTGGGACCTTAAGAGCAGCTAGTGCTCTTAACCTCTGAACCATCTCTCCAGGCCACAATTCTTTTTCTTAAATCTCAGCTCTAGCTAAAGGTTCACAAACAGGGATTATGTGTCCCGAGTGATGCTTTAATGTTCTTATCTCTATAATGCCTGCATGAAAGTGTAAGGGGAGTGTAGGAAACAGAACCTATATTCACCTCTCCGCTTCTGGTCTATACTTTTTCTAAAGGTAGACAGGACCTGGGAACTACTGCCAGTTAGTAGAGTGTCAAAAATACCTAGATGTCACACATTTGATGAGCTTAAATGATATGGCAAAGGTAAAGCAATTTTGCATCCATAATTAAGGTAATTTAAAAATCATTAATTTAAAAATACAGAGGGAGACTGACATAAATCAGATGAAATCTGATGAAAGGAGAACTGAGTCTTGTCTGGGAACCAGTGTCTACTGTTAATCTTTAAGAAGCTGGTAACATAGAACCCCTGTACATATGTAGCCCCTAGCAGCTCAGTATCCAAGTGGGTCCTCTAATAAGGGGAACAGGGACTGTCTCTGACATGATTTTAGGGCAGGCTCTCTGATCACCTCCCCCCAAGGGGAGCAGCCTTACCAGGTCACAGAGGCAGACAATGCAGACAGTACTGATGAGATCTAATAGGCGAGGGTCAGATGGAAGGGGAGGAGGACTTCCCCTATAAGTGGACTGAAGGAGGGACATGGGAGGAGAAGAGGAAAGGAGGATGGGATTAGGAGGGAATGAAAAAGGGGGGTACAGCTGGGATACAAAGTGAATAAACTGTAATTAATATAAAAACAATTAATTTTTTTATAGAAGCTGGTTACTGGGTTGGGGATCGGAGTCAGTGGTTAAAGTACTTGTACAAGCATGAGGACAAGAGTTTGGATAGACAGAAACCATGTAAACAAAACAAAACAAAACAAAACCACTAGTGTGGTGATGTGTGCTTTCATTCCTATTACTGGGAAGGCAGGGACAAGAGATCCTTAAGGCTTGCTGGCCAGATAGTCTAGTGGAATAAGTGACAATCAGGTTTAGTGAGAAACCCTGTTTCAAAAACAAAGCAGAAAGCAACTGTTCAAAGACTAGACATCAACCTCTGGCCTCCACACACACATGCCTATAAGCATAGGCCTCCTGCTCCTTTCCAAGTCACAGAAATAGTCACTGAGTCCGTGAAACGCCAGTGCAGAGAACAGGCAAGGGCTTCTAGGTGTGGAAAGACTAAGCTATGATGGGTACATTTTTCCAGCAACCCTGAACTTGAAGGAGGACTCCAGCAGGAGTGGTGTCCACCATGCCTAAAATCCCAGCACTACGAGAGGCAGAGGCAGAGGCAGAGGCAGAGGCAGAGGCAGAGGCAGAGGCAGAGGCAGAGGCAGAGGCAGAGGCAGAGGCAGAGGCAGAGGCAGAGGCAGAGGCAGAGGCAGAGGCAGAGGCAGAGGCAGGCAGATCTCTGTGAGTTCGAGATCAGCCTGGTCAACAAAATGAGTCTAGGACAGTCAAGTCTACACAGAGAAGCCCTGCCTCAAAAATAAAATAAAATAAAAAAATAAAATAAAATAAAATAAAATACTCCAATGGCCCAAATATAGCCAAGCATAATTTTTTTTAAATTTCAGTAAGATATTGATTCAGAGGACCCTGCTCAGCAATTCCCAGACTCCTTTCCAAGAAAAGCTAAATAATATCTCTTAAATTGTTACAATAGTGTTACATTTATAATGCAATGACTCTAAAAAAGAGCCTTCCTCTTCATTCTTCCACTCTGAAGTGTTCAAGTTACAACACAGCTAATTATTTATTTACTAGTTAAATAATTGTCCCATCTTCTTTCATCTGTTCTAACTTATTTTATCATTTATAAAGAAGGTTAATATGTTATGAATGTTAATAGTTGTGATAATAAGAGCAAGTTAGGAGATACCTATCAAAAACTATGTGTCACATTCTTTTTTGTATTTATAATATTTCACATTCACACATGTATTTAGGCTTCTCATTCACTCTTAGACACAGTGAAAGTTTACCTTTGCAGTTTACTAGTTCGTGAGTTGGCCTGCAAGTTTCACCTCTGGTTCTGTAGGTTCTGTGTTCCTACCGCACAGCACATCATAACACAGGTATCCCTGTGTAGTCCCATTCACCTTTGAACTCACATGTGTTTGTTGTCTGCAGCACTTACTTATAGACTATCATTTCTGCAACTTAAGGTTAATTTTGTCCTCATTTAAATTTCCATGGGTACATGCTATTTCTCAAGCATGTTAAATGTCCTGTGGTAGTGTGAAAGAGAGAGTCCCCTTTAGTCTTTGTGATCTGAATACTTGGTCTGCAGTTGGTAGTCCTGTTTGGTGAAGTTTAGGAGGTCTGGAGAAAATATGTAAGGGGGTCACACTTTTGACAGTTTAGACTCTCAGCTACTAGACTGCTCTTTCTGCTAAGTGCTTCCCAATGAAGATACGAGTTCTCATCTCAGCTTTCTGTACCAGCCACCGTGCCTGATGCTTGCTGCCATGTTCCCTGCCATAATGGACTCTTATTCCTTTAGAACTATAAGCTCCAATAAACCCTTCTGTAAGTTTTCACAGTCATGGTGCTTTAGCACATCAATAGTTAAGTAACTAAAATATTCTCTTAAGATAGAAACTTACTTATAGACTATAAATTGCCGCTACTAATAACAATATACGTGACATTTGTTTGAAGAATAACAGATTGGGAGACCTGGGAGGAATTTTATAGTAATTTAGTAGTGTAGAAATAATTCAGCAACTTATAAAGTAAATGAAAAATCACTTCGATGTTCTCAATAGACAATTTTATGGTCTTATAAAGTGTGAAATCTAATCTGAAAATTTTAATGAAGAATTAGTCCTTAAAGAACTTGACTTTTCTTTTTAATTAAATTTTTAATTTTATTTGCAGTGATGATAATTAAAGACTAGATAAATGATAATAATCTCAAATTCAAAAGAGACTAAGTAATAAATAACCATAAAGTATTTGTTAGTGTAAAATGAGAAACTAAGCCAACTTGAAGGGACATTCTTTTAGGCAAGATAATTTGATAGAGGAGGCTTTCAAGGAGGAAAGTGTGGCTATTTACTGAAGTGAGGATTAAGAACCCTTATTGATGACATAGCCATTGATGAGGAAAGCATTATAGCAGGATTTTATTACCTTGAAAGCATTTTCGATAAAACAGCCTGCTGACAGGTTAAAACCCTTGAAGCAGACGGTAGGATTTGTCTTCATGGTCTATCATCAATTATTTATTCAATCAATGCTTGTATTTCTAATTAATGTAGCATTTAAAATCCTTTAAAAAGACATTAACAATCCAGAGACTTTGTTCCAAGCCATGGAGATTTAAGAGTTTCCTCTTTGGTGTTCATGTAACATTTCCCTCCACTCTCTTATTTAGCTAAATATCTTTCTTCTCTTTACTCACCAGCTTTCTTCCTGTGATCCTGTCCTTTTATTATGTCACTATAATGATCTATAATAAACATTATTTTCCCATTCCCACAGAATGTCCCTTATGAGTAATGATCATGACTTTCTGTTCTTGACTTCCCTTCTGAAATGACTTTTCAGTATTTTACTCATTTACAAATGTAATACATATTTACCATTGTCTTTGTCCATAATTTTTTAGCTATCTAAGCTTATGCCACATCTTTGCTATAGTAAAGAGCATCAGGACCAGTTTGCAAGTTCTCTTAGATATGATGATGATGTTGTTCCTTCTTGTTATAAACCCAGAAATTCAACAGTTGGATCACTCTGTGGATCAATTTTTTTTTAGTTTTTTCAGGAAAAGTTTCATACTATTCTTGATAGTGGCTATGCAAATTCACATTCCTGCCAGCAGTGTGTAAGCAACCCCTCTCCTCCACAGTCTTCCTGGCACTGGTCATTTTAGTTAACATTTTGATGAAAGCAATTGTGAGTGAGAAGAGATGATCTCATTGTGGTTCATATTTCTATTCTCCTTAGGGCTAAAGTATTTGATTATGTTTGATAAACTTCTTGGCTCTTCAAAGTGTATCTATTCTATTCTGATCTGTTTTTGTTTTTAATTTGATTATCTGTGGGATTTTTCTTTATTAATTTTTAAGTTACTTAGATGTTCTAGTTTAAACAATTTTTTTCAATGAATTATATACATTTCTCATTTTGTATATTATCTCTGCCCTGTGCTGTTTGCTTTCTTTGTTATGCAGAATTTTATAGTTTGAAAATTGGTGCCTATACATACATTTTGAAGTATTTTGGCTAAGGTATCTTTCAGTAGATAACATGACATTAAATTATATTAATTACATTAATATCTTCATCAAAATTTAGTTGAATTTAACAGTGAGAAACAGGGATGCCATTTTTTAATTTATTTTTTAACTTATTACAATTTATTCACTTTGTATCCCAGATATAGCCCCCTCCCTCATCCCTTCCAATTCTATCTTCCTTCCCTTTTCTCTTCCCATGTCCCTCCCCAAGTCCACTAATAAGGGAGGCCCTCCTCCCCTTTTATCTGACCCTAGCCTATCAGATCTCATCAGGACTGGCTGCATTGTCTTCCTCTGTGGCCTAGTAAGGCTTCCACTCCCATCAGGGGAAGAAAAACAAAGAGCCAGCCACTGAGTTCATGTTCAAAAACAGCTCCTGTTCCCCTTACTAGGAAAACTTGGACACTGAGCTGCCATGAGCTACATCTGTGCAGGGGTTCTAGGTTATCTCCAGGAATGTTCCTTGGTAGGAGTATCAGTCTCAGAAAAGACTCCTGGGCCCAGATTTTTGGGTTCTCTTGCTCTCCTTGTGGAGCTCCTGTCCCCTCAAAATCTTTCTATCTCCCCCTTCTTTCATAAGATTTCCTGCACTCTTCCCAAAGTTTGGCTATGAGTCACAGCATCTGCTTTGATACCATGTTGGGTAGAGTCTTTAGATGCCCTCTGTGGTAGGCTACTGTCCTGTTCCCTGTTTTCTCCTTCTTCCGATGTCCACCCCATTTGCTTTTTTGAATGAGGATTGATCATCTTACCTTTGGTCCTCCTTTTTGCTTAGCTGTTTTAGGTGTACAGATTTTGGCATGATTATCCTATATGATATGTATAATATCTACTTATAAGTGAGTACATATCATGTGTATCTTTCTGCTTCTGTGATAATTCACTCAGGATGATCTTTCTTGTTCCCACCATTTGCCTGAAAATGTCATGATTTCCTTGTTTTTAATTGCTGAGTAGTATTCCATTGTGTTAATGTACTACAATTTTTGTATCCATTCCTCAGTTGAGGGGAATGTGGGTTGTTTCCAGCTTCTGGCTATTACAAATAAAGCTGCTATGAACATGGTTGAGCTAATGTCCTTGTATACTTGAGCACCTTTTGGATATATGCCTAGGAAGAGTATAGCTGGATCTTGAGGTAGCACTAGTCCTAATTATCTGAGAAAATGCCAGATTGATTTCCAGAGTGCTTGTACAAATTTACATTCCCACCAGCACTGGAGGAGGGTTCCCCTTTCTCCACATCCTCTCTAGCAGGTGTTATCCCCTGAGTTTTTGATCTTATCATTCTGATGGTTTTAAGGTGGAATCTCAGGGTCGTTTTGATTTGCATTTTCCTTATGACTAAGGACATTGAACATTTCTTTAAGTGTTTCTCTGACATTTGATATTCTTCTACTGAGAATTCCCTGTTTAGCTCTGTACCCCATTTTTTAGTTGGATTACTTGATTTTTTTTAACTTTGGAGTTCTTGATGTATTCTGGATAGCTCTCTGTCAGATATAGGGTTGGTGAAGATCTTTTCCCAGTCTGTAGACTGTCATTTTGTTCTGATGACAATGTCCTTTGCTTTACAGAAGCTATTCAGCTTCATGATGTCCCATTTATTGATTGTTGGTCTTACAGCCTGTGCTGTTGGTGTTCTGTTCAGGAAGTTGTCTCATGTGCCAATGAGTTCAAGCCTCTTCTCACTTTTTCTTCTAACAGGTTTAGTGTGTTTGGTTTTATGTTGAGGTCTTTGATCCACTTGGACTTTAGTTTTGTGTAGGTTGATAAGTGTGGATCTATTTGTATTTTTCTTCATGAAGATATCTAGTTAGACCAGCACCATTTGTTGAAGATACTATCTTTTTTCCAC
Organism: Psammomys obesus; assembly: GCF_907164565.1. Taxonomy (NCBI): domain Eukaryota; kingdom Metazoa; phylum Chordata; class Mammalia; order Rodentia; family Muridae; genus Psammomys; species Psammomys obesus. The sequence continues at coordinate 634,975 of NW_026585626.1, forward strand.
TGTATGGTTTTGGCATCTTTTTAAAAAATCAGGTGTCCATAAATGTGTGGTTTTATTTCTGGATCTTCTATTGGATTCCATTAATCCACCATTTTGTTTCTATGCCAGTACCATGCATTTTTTTTTATTACTGTTGCTCTATAGTACAGCTTGAGATTGGGGATGTAGATACCTCCAGAAGATCTTTTATTGTAGAGGATTGTTTTAGCTATTCTGGGCTTCTTGTTGTTCCATATGAAGTTGAGAATTGTTCTTTCAAGATCTGTAAATAATTGTGCAGGTAATTTGAAGAGAATTGCATTGAATCTGTAGATTGCTTTTGGTAAGATGACCATTTTCACTATGTTTATCCTGACAAACCATGAGCATGGGAGACCTTTCTTTTTCTGGTATCTTCTATTTCTTCCTTCAGAGACTTGAAGTTTTTTCGTACAGGTCTTTGACTTGCTTGGTTAGAGTTATACCAAGGAACTTTATGTCCTTTGTGGCAGGGATGTCATTTTAATAGTCTGTCTGCCTGTGCCTTGCTTTTCAGTACTATCAATTGAGGAAGCTTTCTATACTCCAACGTATTTAGTACTATTATAGAAAAACAGTTGGCTGTAATGAAGATTTGTATTTATTTGTTTCACCTTCCTGGGCTCTATTTCTGTTCTGTTGCTTTGCAACAGAATGTCTATTTTCATGTTAATATCTCACTATTTGTTTCTTACAGCTTTGCAGTGTACCTTGAAGTTGGGCAGTGTGGTATCTCTAGCTTTGCTTTTTTTGCTCAGAATTTCTTTTCCTCAATAGATTCGTTTGTGCTTTCAGATAAAGAATTTCAAGATTTTTTTTTCTAGTGAAGCATGTGATTATTATTTCGTTGGGTTTGTACTAAGTCTGCAAATTATTTTTTTTATTTAATTTTATTTTTTTCTTATCAGTTACATTTTATTAACTCTGTATCCCAGCCTTGTCCCGATCCCTCATTCTCTCCCAATCCCACCCTCCCTCCCTCATCTCCACTGTGCCCCTTTCCAAGTCCACTGATAGGGGGCGACCTCCTCCCCATTCAACGGATCCTCTTTTATCAGGTATCTTCAGGACTGGCTGCAAAGCCCTCTTCTGTGGCCTAACAGGACTGCTCCTCCCTTGGGGGGGATGGGGAGGTCAAAGAGCCAGCCATTGAGTTCCTGTTAGAAATAGTCCTTGTCCCCCTTACTATGAGAAACCAATTGGTTACTGAGCTACCACGGGCTACATTCGAGCAGGGGTTCTAGGTTATATCCATACATGGTCCTTGGTTGAATGTCAGTCTCAGAAAAGACCCTGTGCCCAGATATATTTGGTCCTTGTGGAGCTCCTATTCTTTCTCCACCATACTAACTCCCCTTCTTTCATATGATTCCCTGTACTCTGCCGAAGGTTTGGTCATGAGTCTTTGTATCTGCGTTGGAAACAACTGCTAGTTAGAGTCTCTCAGATGTGCTCAGTAGACTCCTGCAATATGTTCAATGCACATACCATCTGTCTTTCTAAACAAGGATTGATCATCTTACCTCATGTCCACTCTCTTGTTAATCTTTTTTAGGTGTATAGATTTCATTATGTTTGTCATATCTTATAGGTCTATATAAGTGAGTATATACCGTGTTTGTCTTTCTCCTTCTTGGACATTTCAGTCAGAATGATCTTTTCTGGATCCCACCATTTGCCTGCAAATTTCATGTAAATCTGTAAATTATAATGGCATGGCTATTTTAACAATATTCTTTTAACCTAAGAACATGGAAAATTATTCTAGGTTTTTTTGTCCTCATCAAATTCTTTCATTAAAGTTTTATGATTTTTTAAAAAGCAGATGTCTTTCATATCTTGTGTTGTTTATTCCTAGGTGTTTTATTTTTATTTGTAGCTATAGCGAATGAATTTTCTTGTTTATGATTTCTTTTTCAGCAAATTTTTATTGGTATATAAAATACTATAGATTTTTGCATGTTGATGTTGTATCTTTATCAGCTCTGGTTGTTTTTCTGTGAAGAGTTTTGACTTTCTCTAGTGCTATGGGGCTTATATACAGCTTGCTGTTCTCTGAGCACCACAGAAGGGCACTGATTCTGCGGCTCTTGACCTTAGCATCTTTTATCCTGCTCTGTGCTAGAAGACTTCCTTTGTATCTATTCCTTCATGCTGGACTCGCAGGAGCGCTGCTGAGCCAGGATGGGTTGTTAGGCTGTTGCCCTGTGCCCCTGTGAAGAAATGTGTATAAAGCCCTGGGTCAGAGCTGTGTCATGTTCTGGCCCTTTGCACAGTATGAATGCAGACAATAGTTTTGCCCTCCCACCCCAATGGCATCTAACATTAGCATCCTGGACTCTGCCTTTGCCAGGCTGACAATACAAGCTCTTTTTCTAGTGGAGTGTACTTGAGCAGTTCCTGCATAGTTCCTTCAACAGCCTCAAGCCTATGCTGACTGTGCAACTCTGCCGTGTTTAGGATTGCTAGCATTCCAGGTCACGGCACTTACTAACATTTTCCTGTGCATCCTTTCTTCTGCAGGCAACATGTTATTCTGTCTGGAAATCCAGTGCTGCAGTCACCAAGACACTTGATATTCTTTTTGTTTTGGTGAGACTATCTCAGGTTTCAGAGTCTTTGGATGCATTCTCTCTTTCTACATTCTCTCTTCTAGAATTCTACTACAATCACCACATCAAAATGCACCATTTATTTCTTGGGTATCTCTTTTTTGTTTAGAAGGAGGTGATTGATCACTGAGCATCTCTGTTTATACAATCTGGGACTCCTTAGTTTTTCCATTTATTATGGGTATGTATGTTTGTATGTGGCTATATCTTTTCTAATCTAATAGAAATGTAATACTATTTATAGTAACAAAGGAAAAGAGTTTATATGTTAAACCTTTGGAATTTAAAATAAACACAAATATTTCCAAATCATTCTTATGTAAATAACGAAAACAATCATGATGATATTTCTTTAATGATAGAGAAACCCATGTATCTCCAAACAGGTCACGTCTGCCCCTTTACTTCTGAGCCAGAGTTTGTAGATGTGCTTGTCTTTCTCCGGACTCACTGGCATCCAGCGAGTGTGAGAAGAGTCCAGAAGTATCAATCCAAAACATAATATCTGAAAATGAAAACTAATTCTTGTCATGCAAGTATGCATACTTCAAAATGCTTGTCATGAACTTACTGTGAGATGGTTTTCAGCTGAATTCTGACCTATCCCAGACATCTATTAACAACATCTATTAATTACACTGTCCTCAGGGGGGACTTAGTATGCTGGATTCAGGACTTCTGAATTTCCTTGTCAAATTTATCAAAATAGACCATTCTAAATTTTAGTGGCAATTAAATCTAATCTTCTATTGGACTTAAGTTAACATGAGAGGGACATTATCATCTCTCTAATTTCAAAATTTTAAGTTATCTTTGTGCCTAGCTTGATGCATTTTTTGATATAAAAATCCCCTCAGCTTGCTAATTTTTCCTTGTGAATCAGTTCTCTATTCCCTTCTCTGTAAGTGAGGCCCATGAGATTGTTTAGGAGACAATAGAGAAGCAGTTGAGATTTTAATTATAATTATTCAGTTTCATTAAAATTTGAGATGATGAATCTTGGGGTTATTTTTTTTATGGGAAATAATATTAAATGTGCAGAAATTATGGGATTGTCTATGCCTCGTTGGTGTTTTCTTGTCAGTTACATTTATCACTCCAAAATACCATTGCAGTAACATATGTATGAACTAAATCCACGTAATGAACTGGCTCACAGTTTAGGAGCTGAATCTATCATGCAGTACAATGCCAAGGCTCTCTGGTAGCTTTTCAATGGCTGAGCTTAGGAGATAACAACATTGCTTTAATTAAAATCTGTCGTGGAATTAGAAATGATGTATTTGTGGCAACACTGTTTCTTCCTTGCTGTGGGATAAAGATTAATCTAGCTTGGTTCAAAAGTCATACAGTGAAAGCATCACTTGGTTTTTATTTATGGCCATTTTATATTAACTATTCTTTGATAACAAAATAGCCAAGGGAGTTAAAATTGTATAATTCAGTGTGATTCCAGCCAGGGTAGTAAATATTAAAGAGGCTGAGGCAAAATTGTGAAGGGAAGCCAACATCAGGTTGTAATTCTATGTACCTTACGGAATTTATATGATAGTACTGGAACTAATGGCTTATATGTGTACTTTTTCCAGTAAATTTTAAACTTTCTATAGGGGGACTGAGTTATCTCTCTGTCTTATATGGCAACTATGGACAGTTTATAGAGTATCATGAATGCCATGTTGTCAAGATGACTAAAAGGACTCTTCAGATCATTGGGTCAAGATAATAGCAACACAAATAAGTATGTAGTATAAATTCAGAACATAAAGGATTTTTTGTGTTTGTTCTTATTTTATTTTATCTTGTTATCATTACCATCATCGTTATAATTATAATTATTATTAGAAGCCTGTTTGTACTCTAATGAGAGAGGGAGAATAAGAGAGAAAGGGTATGGATTTGGGTAGGAGGTTAAGTGAGCAAGATCAGAGAGAATTTGGGAGAGAAGAAACCATAATCAGAATATATTGTATAAAAAGAAATCTACCCCCTCCACAAAAAAGATAAACAGAATAAAGAGTAGTGGAAAACCGTTTCCGATGAGGCGTAAGAAATATTCAGTTAGCTTTATGTGAAGGAAAGATGTAGCTACTACGGCAGGAGGTAGACTTGTATTTCTGTCTATAGGGACAAGTGAACTCCAGAGATCCAAACAGATTTTCCAATGACTGGAAATAGATCCAGGCTTTATACTGGGGATAGTTGTCTAAGCTCCTCTCCTGTATGTGAGGATTGGTTAAAATAAACATTTTTTTGAAGTTTCAGTAACTTTTTCCACATTTGTCCAAACACAATTGTCTATCACAGCTTTTGTCTGTGGGCTGACTAGATTTTCATAACATGAAACTAAGTAGTCGATTTTGCTAATCATGTTTCAATTTACTATATGGAGCTGAGGAAGACAAAAAAGTAGGGAGGATGAAGCGTTTTGAACTTTGGATTAAAATGATAAGTTTCCGTTTAATTATATATGTGTGTGTGTGTGTGTGTGTGTGTGTGTGTGTGTGTGTGTGTGTGTGTAATATGCATAAGTATAAAAATACAACCTGCTAAGTCTGTAGTGTTCATTGTGTCTATATGATTTCAGGCTAATCACTTTACATTAGATAATCAGTTAGAGTAGTCAACCCTGGGAGAGTCTAATTCTCCCTCTCTCAACAGTCACCAGCAGCCTGTAGTCTTTGTCTATAGGGTTGTGTGGAACCCTGGAGACTTACCTCCTATTTTAGTATGCCCACTAATGTTATCATCATTCAGATCTTGTTAAGACACCCATATTGTTGTTTTAACAAAAAATACATAGAAAAAAAATCCAGTTTTGAATCTTAGCCCTTCTAATTATGTGTATGACTTTAAAAACGCCATTTTCTCTTTCTCTGCTCACTGGTGTCTTCATAAGTAATAGAGGAGATTTTATTATCTACGGTCAAACACTAGTGCTTTTGGGTATTTGAGAGCTTGATAGTAATTAAACACAATGGGCAGAAGATTCTCTTTTTTTTCCCTGAAATATTTTTAGGTCTATTTCTCCAAAGAACAAGGCAGTAGGCTGTATAATTATTTAACAAAATGATATTTGTTATGCTTTTTATGTAAGTGTCTTCCCACCTATTTTATCTTGTTTTCCCAAGTCTTAACTTTAGTTTAGTGTTCATTACCAATTTGTTTTAGCGTATTCCTTCTCCCACTGCACTGATGTCTCGCCCATCTCCTCCTGCACATGTTCTGACTCAGACAATGAATGGTTATTGCTAGTTGAGGATACGTGACTGTAGTAACTACTGTTGGAAGTCTCCAGCTGACATTTCTTTAAAATATCTTTATTTCATGTATAGTAAAAGTACAGATTATATTAAATTACACTATAAGAAAATTATTTGTTATTACTTTAAACAGGAAAAAACAGGAAAGAACTTAGGCATGGAACCTTCTATTAGAACATTTTATACACACACACACACACACACACGTTTTGTATATATGTGTGTGTGTGTGTTAAATGAAATTATGACACTTGGTTAACAATGTTTTCAATGAAACTAACAAACATTCTTTTAGAAATAACTTAAAGATTATACTTTAGAACACACACACACACACACACACACACAAAAGAATTGAATGTGTTATCTGTTGCTTGCTGTGAAATATTCCTAAATTATTTTAGTGTCATTGCTTGTAGCCCCTCTAGCTCGCTGCCTTTTATCAAAATATGAACCAATAACCACTGTACACATTTATTTCTGTCTTTACTGAACAGGAAACTTTTTGAGAGTGTGACTGATGCTATGTAACTTGTTCTGTGACACAGAACCTGTCCCAGGTAAGTTCCTACTACATAAACTATAGTTATAAGTAAATTAAAGAATGGAGGGGATATGCCAGAACTATAGCACTCTAGGCACACACTAAAGGGGGTTTCAATATAAATAAAGCACATCTGTATTCTCTGGAGCCTTTTCTTTTCAAGACAAAGTCCCCCACTTACTATTCAAAGCACAGTTAATGAAGTCAGCAGCACTAGGAAGAATAATGGTCGTATGCTTTATGACATTGGAATGAGAGCAATTTCCTCCTGTATTAACCATGATTTTAGGTTCTGTGCTAGCCATTTGGCATCTGTTCCTAATCACTCCATAGTCTGACTGAATCACAGGGACTGACTAATGACCAATGTTGTTTACATCTCTTCTGTGAGCTAACTTTTTAGGGACATACAAATGCCATGTTATCATTTCCAGAAAAACCTGCCACCACCTCTGGCGAGTCTGTTTCTAGTCATATCCTACAGGAACATTTCTACCTATCCATAATGTCACTTCTGTTCCTCTGTCTTTCTGGATCCTAAACCCTGCATGTGGCAGGCGTGTGTGATATCCTATGGTATTCTGCAGCCCTCATTTCCAGGGGTAAATTAGAACATTGAAAATCTTCCTTCAATAAAACTGGTTTCTTTGTTCATTGCTTAGTCATTTCTGTAAATCGTCTTGGACACAAAATAACCCCTTCATCAGCAGGCTATGTTAGTAGGCAAGCTCTTTTTCTATGGCACTGTAATGTGCCTTTCCTATCTACTATTGTCCTTATAAGAGATGGTGGAAGTAAAAGTTTCTGGTTCCTTTGAAGACTCAGTTTTGTCATGTGAGGTTTGCAAGCTGGGCATATAACTTTTTGCTGAAGGTTGGCTTGTGAGAGGGCATGCAATATTTTGCTGTGAGGTCTCTAATGCGAGTTGCTTGACTTTGGACAGCTGAGAACATCTGTCGGTGGACTTTGAGGAGAGAAGCTATGTAGAGGTCCACACACAGTGAGACTTTGCTTAAGTTTTTTGTTTGTTTGTTTTTGATTATTGTATTTCTTTCTTTTTATTTATTTTTTAATTAATTACAATTTATTCACTTTGTATCCCAGCTGTAGCCCCCTCTCTTGTCCCCTCCGAACCCCACCCTTCCTCCCTCATCTCCTCCCATGCCCCTCCCCAAGTCCACTGATAAGGGATGTCTTCCTCCCCTTCCCTCTGACCCTAGCCTATCAGGTCTCATCAGGAGTGGCTGCACTGTCTTCCTCTGAGGGCTGGTAAGGCTGATACCTCATTAGGGAGAGGTGATCAAAGAGCCAGACACTGATTTCATATCAGAAAGACCTGGAGGGGGAAGGAGTTTCACAAGGAAAGTCACAGAACCCAAAAATCTGGGCACAGGGGTCTTTTCTGAGACTGATACTCCAACCAAGGACCACACCTGGAGATAACCTAGAACCCATGCACAAATGTAGCCCATGGCAACTCAGTGTCCAAGTGGATTCCTTAGTAATGGGAACAGGAACTGTCTCCTATATGAAATCAGAGACTTTGCTTTTTGGATCGACTTTGCTGGCTGGCTGATCTTCGTGCTTCGACACCTGACTCCTTAGAGAGAAAATTTCCAGAGAACTACCCAGGAAAATCCAAATGAGTCTTGCAGCTTTCTTTGATTTGTTGTGCTGATTCATGTTGCTGCTTGGTATTGGCTTTTGGAATGGACTGCTGGTATCATGACGACTGAGTTTGGTAATCCCGTAAAGAGCCATCACCCTAATCGTCAAGAAGTAGATAAAAGAGGGCTACAGCGCTTTTCTGTACTAAGCTCTTATCTAAGGTCAGGGGGATGAAAGGGAGGAAAAGGTGTTCAAGAACCCTAAATAATTTAGGGTAGGGTTGGTGAAAAATCTAAGCCTATAGATAATCAGAATTATAAGTATAATCTTGAGGTTCAGGTAAGAAATGAGGATCACTAGCAACTAACCTGTTTTCTTCTTTGTTGCTTATTTCAACTCTTGAACTACATAGTGCCTGGCTGCCAAACTACCTCAATTGGCTGGTGAGATGGCTCCATGGGTCCAAGAGCTTGCCATGTGAGTCTGGTGACCTGAACTTACTCCCAGAACTCACACTGGAAGAAGAGAACTGTCTGACTTGCATACCTATGCCGTGACATGTACAGTCCTACCGTCTTCTCTTTTTCTCTCTCTCTGTCTCTCTCTGTTCATCTTTTTCTTTCTCTGTTGCACACACACACACACACACACACACACAAACCTTTGAAATATATTATCTACTAGAAATAAAACAAAATTTCTTTAGGTAATAGCTATTCAGTTGCTTGTGCTAGATCATTTAAATATTTATTTTAAAATCATTCATATTTTCAATTTAGATCTCTAAGAAAAGCAGTAAAGCTAAAAGATTCAACCCTGAAATGAAAAGTGGAAAGCATCTAGCAATAACTATATGAGACAGTGATTCAGACCTGTGAAATGGCTTACCAGGAAAAGGTGCCATTGCCAAGAGACGTTCCAAGCAGATATCTTAGCACTTCACAAGGTATAAAGACAGAAATGACTTTTGACCTCTGCACATGTGCTATATGCCATGCAGTGACCTTCCTAAAAAACTTAAAATGAAAAAGATTTCACTACTTGTGATCATACAACCTAAATTGAGAAAACTAAATGCTGAGAAAGCTGAAGTGGAGATAGAAACATTAACTCTTAGCTTATTTTTCCCATGCTCATGTCTGTAAAGATTGTGCTCTCTTTTTTTATTTTATTTTATTTTTCTTTTTAGTTACATTTTGTTAACTCTGTGTCCCAGCTGTATCCCACTCCCTCATTCCCTCCCCAACCCCACACTCCCTCCCTGGTCTCCTCCCTGCCCCTTTCCAAGTCCCCTGATAGGGGAGGACCTCCTCCCCTTTCATCTGACCCTGTTTTATCAGGTATCTTCAGGGCTGGCTGCAAAGTCCTCCTCTGTGGCCTAACAGACTGCTCCTCCCCTGGGGGGGGGGGTGTCAAACAGCCTGCCCTTGAGATCCTGTTAGAAATAGTCCGTGTTCCCCTTACTTTGGAAAACTACTTGGTTACTGAGCTACCACAGGCCACATCCGAGCAGAAGTTCTAGGTTGTATCCATAGATGGTCCTTGGTTGAGTGTCAGTCTCGGAAAAGACCCTGTGCCCAAAATAACATTTTCTAGTATTCAAGATATGCATGAGAGTCAAGAGATTTTATTTACCACCTAAGAAAAAGAAATGGAATATGAAATATGACTGACTTCACAGACTGTAATTGGAAAGATGTATGTTTTTGTAATGCACAAGGATAATAAATTGAGCTGAAACTTAAAAATCAAAAAAAAAAAGATTGTGCTCTCTTGAGTTTTTGAATTGTGTTACTATTGTGTTTCATCTGTTTTTGAAATTCTTGGTCATTTCATATTCAAAAACTATTTATTTTCTATGTTCTCTTATTCTGAGAGCCAAATGACAAATTGTGTTTTACTCTCTAATGTATATGTATCTTATACTGTTTTATCAAACACATTTTTAAACCTTTCTTTGTCATCTTTTTGTTTTAAAATTATTATTGTTCCCAGATACTAATCTTTTTTCTGTCAAGTCTGCTATCATTAATCTTCTGTGAGTATCATGTGGGATATTCAAAAATTCAGCTTTAGCATTTCCATTTCTTACATGAATTTCAATTGTCTTCCAAACTCTCCAGTTATTACATATTTTTCTGCATCCTTTTTCTTATTTACTTTATCCTTTCAGATATTTTATTAGCCTATGTTAATTGCATAAACAAGGTTTGTGAGATGACATTTTTATACACATATATTTATCATAAAAATCTCTGCCTAAACAGGCAGGACCTGGATATCCTGAACAGAAGGAATAGTTAACAGTTTTCTTTTTTTTTTTTATACATTTAACTTTCTTTCCTTTCATTATACATTTTTATACAGCTTTATACAATTATACATTTTCCTTTCTTTGGTTTCTTTAGATATTTAACTCATTTATGTGCAGAGCACTTAAATTCTGATTTTCTTTACAGTGGCTGTTAGTAACTCTCTTGACAGAGCCACTGTACTTTTCATCTTTGCCTTTGTTCTTGGAGATTTTCCTAAAATTCCTTAAAAATGTTTTATATGTAATTATTAGTGTGTGCATCTGTGTATATGACAGTGTGTGTGTTTGTGTGTGTGTGTGTGTAACTGAAGGTCAGAGGACAACTTTTGGGTATTGTTTCTTGCATGGGGTTTGGGGTTATTCACGAGGGCTGTTCCTAGGATTTGAACTCAGATCATCAAGTGTTTCAGCAAGTGCCTTTACTCACGGAGTCCTTTTGTTGGCCATGAAGTTAATTTATGAATGGAAAATAAAATATCAAATGAATTGTGCAGTTAACACTAAGGAAAACAGAGAACATCTATAAATTTCTAATAAAAATAATTATAGTGTCAAAACACTTTAACTAGACGTAGTGCAAAGGAAGAAAAATGGCAAGTGGACACAATTAAATCTGAAGGAACTCACATGCATGTCTTGGATGAATCATCACGTAAACCAACACCCTGCTGTTGTCGGTACCTAGCATGCAAGGGGAGTTAGGAGAGTGAAAGAACATGTCAATCGTGGGAAGTTTTCATATCAGCTTAGGATATGAGAAGTTTTTAATATCCAATAAGATGTGGATTAACATACAACAAAAAAAATAGCATCTTCAACAAATGGTGCTGGTCTAGTGGGGTATCTACACGTAGAAAAATGCAAATGGATCAATATTTATCACCCTGCACAAAACTAAAGTCCAAGTGGATCAAAGATCTCAACGTAAACCAGACAAGCTAAACCTGTTAGAATAAAAAGTGGGTAAGAGCCTAGAACTCACTGGTACAGGAGACAACTTCCTGAACAGAACACCAACAACTCAGGTTGTAAGAGCAACAATCAATAAATGGGACCTCTTGGATACTGAACTGCCATGGGCTACATCTGTGGGTTCCATTGTGATAGGAACAGGGACTGTCTCTGACATGAACTGATTGGCCTGCTCTTTAATTACCTCCCCCTGAGGAGGAAGCAGCATTACCAGGCCACAGAAGAAGACAATGCAGCCACTCCTGATGAGACCTAATTGACTAGGATCAGAAGGAAAGAATAGAAGTCCTCCCCTATCAGTGGACTTGGGGAGGGGCATGCATGCAGAGTGTGGAGGAAGGGAGGGATTGGGACGTTAGGAGGGAGGGAACCACGGGGGGATACAAAGTGAGTAAAGTGTGATTAATAAAGAAAAATAAAAAGAAATAAATGGGATCTCATGAAACTGAAAAGCTTCTGTAAAGCAAAGGACACTGTATTCAGAACAAAACGACAGCCTACAGACTGGGAAAAGATCTTTACCAACCCTATATCTGACAGAGGGCTAATATCCTGAATATATAAATAACTCCAGACTTTAAAAAGGGGTTTATGGGGGGATACAATGTGAATAAAGTGTAATTTATAAAAGTTTAAAAAAAAGAAAAAGAAAAAAAAAGCAACAGATCATGTAATTCAATAAAAAAAATGGAGTACAGAGCTAATCAGAGAATTCTCAATAGAGAAATATCAAATGGCAGAGAAACACTTAACTAAATGCTCAATATTCTTAGTCATCAGGGAAATGCAAATCAAAATGACCCTGAGATTCCAACTTACACCCAACAGAATGGCTAAGATAAAAAACTCAAATGACAACACATGCTGGAGAGGTTGTGGAGAAAGGGGAACCCTCCTCCATTGCTGGTAGGAATGTGAATTTGTACAAGCACTTTGGAAATCAATTTGGTGCTTCTCAGATAATTAGGAATAGTGCTACCTCAAGATCAAGCTTTATCACTCCTAGACATATATCCAAAATATGCTCAAGTATACAAGGACATTTGCTCAACCATGTTCATAGCAGGTTTATTTATAAAAGCCAGAATCTGAAAACAACCCAGATGTCCCTCAATAGAGGAATAGATACAGAAATCGTGGTACATTTACACAATGGAATACTACTCAGCAATTAAAAACAAGGAAATCATGAAATTTTCAGGCAAATGGTGGGAATAAGAAAGATCCTCCTGAGTGAGTTATCCCAGAAACAGAAAGACACACAGTATATATACACTTATAAGTGGATACTAGACATATAATACAGGATAAACCTATAAAAATCTGTACACCTAAATAAGCTGAGCTAAAAGGAGGACCCTGGGTAAGATGATCAATCCTCACTCAGAAAGGCAAACGAGATGGACATTGGAAGAGGAGAAAATGAGACAGGACAGTAGCCTACCAGAGAGGGCCTCTGAAAGATGCTACCCAGCAAGGTATCAATGCAGATGCCAAAGCTCATAGCCACACTTTGGGCAGAGTGCAGAAAATCTATGAAAGAAGGGGGAGATAGAAAGACCTGGAAGGGACAGGAGCTCCACAAGGAGAGTAACAGAACCAAGAAATCTGGGCCTAGGAGTCTTTTCTGAGACTGATACTCCTACCAAAAGTCATGCATAGAGACAACCTAGAACTCCTGTACAGATGTAGCCCATGGCAGGTCAGTCTCCAAGTGGGTTCCCTTTTAAAGGGAACAGGGACTGTCTCTGACTCAGTGGCTGGCTCTTTGATCACTTCTCCCTGAGGGATTGCAGCCTTACCAGACCACAGAAGAAGACAATGCAGCCAATCCTGATGAGACCTGATAGGCTAGGGTCAGAGGGAAGGGGAGGAGGACCTTCCCTATTAGTGGACATGGAAAGGGGCAAGGGAGGAGATGAGGGAGGGAGGGTGAGATTGGGAGGGGATGATGGAGCGGGCTACAGCTGGGATACAAAGTGAATAAACTGTAATTAATACAAAAATAAAAATGAAATAAATTAAAAAAAAGCAAATGCTGAGACTCAGCCAAACTTTGGGCACTTATGAAAGAAGGGGAGATAGAAAGACCTGGAGGGGACAGAAGCTCCACAAGGAAACCAATAGAACAAAAAAAAAAAAAATCTGGGCCCAGGGCTTTTTTTCTGAGAATGCTATTCCAACCAAGTACCAAACATGGAACGGACCTAGCCCCCTGCACTGATTTGGCCCATGGCAGCTCAGTCTCAAAGTGGGTATCCCAGTAAGGGGAGCAGGGGCTGTCTGTATCATGAACTCAGTGGCTGGCTCTTTGCTCACCTCCCCCTGAGGCCACAGAGGAAGACAATGCAAAGCCAGTCCGATGAGACCTGATTGGCTAGATCAAATGGAAGAGGAGGACCTCCCCTATCATAGGACTGTGGGAGGGCCATAGGAGGAAAACAGGGAAGGAGGGTGGGGTTGGGAGGAGAGGAGAGAGGGGCTACAGCTGGGTTACAAAGTAAATAAATTGTAATAAATTTTAAAAAGCGATGCATTTAGAAAATAAAGAGAGGTGGGTTAAGCCATAGGGATGGGAGGACTTTGATAAAGAGGTTTCAACGATGTTTAAGCAACAGTGTCTAACACTACCATTATTGAAATCACTATGGTGATATTTTTCAAGACTGTAGTCATTATAGGAAAGATGCATACAGTTGAATTTCTTTTAGTTAAAAGCAATAAAAATTATCCCCAGAAAACAGGAAGTATTATGAAAACAATAGTCAAACATAATGCATATGATATAACTTATTTTACTTGATGGCTTTCTGTTTCACCAAAATGTCAGAATAAACACCCACCCAGAAGTACAGGTGGTTCATGATTAAATATGTTGTAATAACAAATCTTTTTGTTGCAATCTGGTACATACAACAGCATTCTGGATTGTCTTTTTAACAATGTACTGTACAACACCAATCACTCAGTATAGGCTGGAACTCTAACTCTGCAATATGTTTTAGAAGCACATTATGTTACTGCTAAACTCCAGGCAATGAAAATAACTCACATTATTTGGCAAAAGAATTATGAGTTTTAACAGAATCTGGTGGCCCTTCTGTGCACTCAGATTTTGGATATAAGGCTCTGTCTCCTTGTAGCAAAGATAGGCAATGCCTCTGAACGATCCTGTTCCCATATCACTAGTCTATAGATGGATCTTTCTTCTTGTGGAAGTGGAGTTCAGTACATTAAGGCAGTCTAACTCTGTCCTTTCAGTAGATTCCTTTTAACTAGTACATTGATATCAGAGCCAAGCCATCTGCCTGGATGTCCTTTTCTGGTTATTGTTCCCGAAAAAAGGAACAGAAATGAGTCACTGGAGTTCAGAGAATCCTAACTGGTTTCTGCTGAACAGCAAGTGAGTAAAACCTGAGGAGTGGCCTTGTTAGAAGTTCAGAGGTATTATTCCACATGATTAAGATAATAGTATGCTGTAACTGTCCTTAATACAAAATTTTATAGAAAGACTAAATATTGGTTCCATGAATAGTCAAAAAGAAGTAAGACAGTAGGGGACATTCAGACTAGAGAAACTAGGTATGAATTTTACCCAACAGATGATAAGAGGCCTGACAGCTGACTTTTAATAAGTGATTCCTAATGGAGAAACATTACTGGTGATTTATCACAGAGAAAGAGAAATGAACAATAATAAATAATATGAAAATTGAGGTAATCACCTAAAGTGCATAAAATCTACAGGTATATAGTATCAATGTTTACAATCACCTTTTAAAGACAGCGTTTCTTTTTTTTAATACATTTTTTATTCTTTGATAGAGCTGTACATATAAATAAGGTGTCTTGATAATATCCTCTCTCACCATACCCAGTTACCCCCTTTTTGTTTTTCTCTCCTCTTTAATCCTCTTTCCCTTTATTTTATAGTCCTCTGAGCTGTTGACTGAGGCAACGACAGCATATCTTTTAGTGAAGAAACAAGAATATCATAGACATTGAGGGACTGCTTTACTATCTGACTATTTAATTGACCACACTTTACATAAAAAAGCAGCCACAGAAAACTATTCTAATGAAAGTTATATAAAAAAATCCAGAATATGCAAATGAAAATAGTTGCACACTTACTTCTGAAAAGTGGATAATAATTTCTGAATTATTTACACTTCCATGTGAAGGAAAAATACATTGTTTTTCAATAGCACATATGGTTGTCTACTTTTACTTGGTAGGGTAGTATGACTATTTTTACATTTAGGAAGGAATCAAAATTGGAATTTGGCCACCATAAATTTGTGAAGATCCCTTTATGAAACAAGTGAAATATTAAATAGGGTCTATCTTGAACTAATTAAAAAACCTTTGTTTTATTATTAATTGTGTGCACACACGTGTGTCTCTGCATGGGTTTGCACATGAAATGTAATTGTCCATGCTGGTCATACTGGGGTTTTTGATCCCCTGGATCTGGACTTAGAGTAGGATGTGAGCCACCAGATGTGGGTATTGGAAGTCAAACTTACGTGCTCTGCAAGAATAGCATGCACTCTTAATTGCTGAGCCATTCCCCCAGCTCATGAGATAATTGCATTAAAACCTAGTACAATGGTGAATCCAGAAGAAGAGAAACTAGCATGGGATCAAATGAAGCAGTCAGATTTGATAGCAGCGGAGATACCACAGTCCCTAAGTGGAAGGAATGAAGTTGAACTTACAGCAAGAATTAAGTTGGGATTTAGATTAGTAAATCCAATGCATCCATTTTCACCTTGAAATATATAATAGAAACTTTCATTGATTGATTCTAATAAGAATAGGAAGGCAAGAATGCCCAGTAATACAGTCTGTAGAGTTTTAAGCACTCAAAACAGGATATGTGAGAAGTCATTCGGATCAGATGATATTTAAATACAATTATTAAATAGCTTATGTGTTGTGCCTGGAGACAACGAGACGAAAATATTTAGTTGCAATGAAGAACCATAGTTAATCCCGATAATACAGATCTAGAAATAATTAAACATTTGCATTTGGACTAGAAACTCATCCACTATATGCTGGTGAATGTAATACAGAAAATGTTTTAGGTGGGACCATAGGACCAAGACTAAATATGAGAGGAGATACTTAAAGCTCTACAAGCTGAATTACTGAGGGTTCTTGATTTCCTTTTCTTACTGGGATTAGTCAATGCATAAGTAATCATAAAACAATCACAAGTAGGCAGCCATAATACGTTGTTGAAAACCATGTATAGTAATCATGTCGCGAACAGACTAGAAGTTGGGATACAGCACTTTCTACATTTGTCCTAAAAGAATAAACTTCTGATGTGATAGAATGTTAACTTTGATTTAAGGATTATGCAGTAAAGAGGTATTGGAATTTCATATGGTTCTTCGCTGATATATTCATATCTATGTCCTTATACAACAGTTCTAATGAATTTAGTAAAAACAAAATCTTATTTTCACTCCAAATAAGGCAGAATGGTGACTTTGCACATTATTAATTTTGTTTTTTATTAGAACAGAGTTTTAAGTTTGAACACTTTCACAGATAAATACAAGTGTGGGAATACAAGTCTTTTGTATAGGAATTTTTTTTAGAGTAAACTATTAGAATACTCATTATCCTTATTGTCATTGGCTTATTTGTAAACATAATAAACAAAGCATGTGGGCAATAGATTTATATTTAAACTACAATTATATAGATTTTTACTTATTTATTTACTCTATTTTCATAGTAATTTATTGTTTTTATCTTGAAGTTTAGATTTTAAAGTTAACTTTAGCTAGTTTCCTAATCTTTAAAACTCAATAGACATTATTGCTATAATGATATTCACATTACTGAGTGATTCTGTCAATCAGAATTTGATCACATTGATTATACAGAGATTGAATGATAATTATATAAAATAGATATAAGGTACACTGTACCTAAGTTGGTATTTTTCATTGATTTTTTTATTTTTCTTTTATTGAAAATGTTTTTTTTTCATACAATAAATCCTGATTAAAGTTTCTCCTTCTTCAGCTCCTCTCAGATCTTCCTCTCCACATCCTTTCATTCTCTTTTCTGTTATAAAACAAGCAGGCATCTGAAAATAATAAAATAAGATAAAAACAAAAACAAACAAGCCAGACTAGGACAAAACAAAACAAAATATAAAAAGAGCTTATTAGTTTTCTCCAATGGAGCCTCACTGCGTATACAACGTGCTTTTAAGTGCAGGCTTCATGCCCAGCAGTAGATCGCCAACCCAGAATGAGCTCAATGTTTCAGAGGCTCTAGGTCTCACAATACCTTGTTAGGACTTTCTTTTTTTTTAACCTTATAAGTCTTTTCCGTATTTGTTTTGAATTCCAGTTTTCAATTTTATAGAATTTCTGTATGTGAGAACAGATGTATATGTATTTCTTTTGTTTTCCCTTTGGCTCTTTTTTCTTCTGCATCTATACTTAAGTTTAAATTCGATTGTCTCAAGCGCAGTCATAACTGAGAATCCTGTGTTTTATTGACAGTCCTGCCTTCTCTTTCCTTTCCTCTCCCCCACACAAACTCTGTACCTTGGTTCTAATGACAGTGGCCTCTGTCCTGTAGCTAAACATCCACTCAGGATCTGAAGCCTGAATTTAACACGTAGACAAAGGGAGAAAAGGGGATAGGGGTAATATGGCTTGGGACCACATTATCGATTATATCATGTCGTTCTCTCAAACTATCACAAATGAACACACCATCTCAATATTGTCTCATTCCAAACACATTTACTGAATACCTTCTGTGACCCAGTTGCTGCTAAGTCCCAGAGGACAATGCATAAAGTTCATTTCATGGACAAATACTAAGTAATTTGATAGGTGATATGCAAAACCATAAAAGAATTATTGCAGTTGAAAATGTCTAGAATGACATTCTAGGCCACACAGGAAAGATTATGTTTGATGAGAGATGTACAAAACTGAAAATAGCTAGATGTGAGGTCTACCAGGAAAGAGCTCGTTAGAGAAATTGAAGAGTGGCACAGAGACCCAGAGGGATCATGTTTGATATATCTGAGAAGTGAGAGTTGGAGTAGGATTGCCCAAGATGGGTAGAGAGGTGTGTACATTTGGTTACATTGGTGTATTGTGTCTTGTGCATTGTAATACTTTGAGATGAAAAAAAAAATAGACCACTAGTTTGGTACTATTTCTGAAGAAAGTGTTAAGGACTGATTTGTACTTTAAAAAGAACATATGGTTGGCATTGTGGAATCATATAGAGGAAGAACACAGCAGGACGGTCCTGCTCTTAGGGAGTTGGAGCTCTTAACGTGGGCCAGGAATGGGATGGATGGGATGGGTTTGTGTACAAGAGCCTAACAGATTTCTCGATGTGCTAGGTATAAAAGAGAGGTGTTAGGGAAGATTGCACATCCATGTAATTAAAATGAGTAGCTTGCTGTGCAACGTTAGAAATAATCCCATGCTCTCTCTGAAACAAACTCAATAGTGGGTTCTCTGATCACCTCTCCCTGGGGGATGCAGCCTTGCCAGGCCACAGAGGAAGATGATGCAGTCAGCCTTGATGAGACCTGATAAACTAGGGTCAGATAGAAGAGGAGGAGGTCCTCTCCTATCAGGGAACTAGGGAAAGGGCTTAGAGAGAGAAGAGGGAGGGTGGATAGGGTTGGGAGGAGACAAGAGTGGGGGCTGAAGAAGGAAAAAAGGAAATAAATTTCAACAAATAAATGTATAAATAAAATTAACCTAGAACTCCTGATAGATCTCACATCCAGCTATTTCCAGTCTTGTACATCTTTCATCAAACAATCTTTCCTGTGTGGCCTAGAATGTCATTCTAGACATTTCAACTGCAATAATTCCTTTATGGTTTTGCATATCACCTATCAAATTACTTAGTATTTGTCCATGAGATGAACTTTATGCTTGGTCCTCTGAGACTTAGCAGCAACTGGGTCACAGAAGGTATTCAATAAATGTGTTTGGAATGAGACAATATTAAGATGGTGTGTTCATTTGTGATGGTTTGAGAGAACAACATGATATAATCGATAATGCAGTCCCAAGCCATATCATCCCTATCCCCTTTTCTCCCTTTGTCGACGTGTTAAATACAGGCTCCAGATCCTGAGTGGATGTTTAGCTACAGGACAGCGGCCACCGTCATTAGAGCCAAGGTACAGAGTATGTGTGGGGGAAGGGAAGGAAAGATAGAAAGAGAGGGCAGGACTCCCACTAAAACACAGGATTCTCAGTTATGACTGTACTTGAGACAATTATATTTAAGCTTGAGTATAGAAACGGAAGAAAATCAGAGAAAAAATCCTGCTGCATTTTAAAGCAATTCCATAGAAACACTCACATAAGATTATCTATATTCTGTAACCTGCTTCCCTTAGCTCTTGGCCCTTTAAATTGGTGTTTATGTCATTATTGATTTAAGTAATATTTCTCGAAACAGATTCTAGTTCTTTTTATAGTTAACTTCCTTCTTCATAGGAAAAAAAAACACACATCTTTTTTTAAACTTTTACATAAAGCAGAATAATGTTTCTAAACACAACATTGTAACTTTTATAAAAAGTGTTGGATTCATATCAGAGAATCATCTAATTTAATCTTCAGTAAGCAAATTAATATTTCCATTTGACATATGAACAAATGGAGACTCTGACACAGCTCATTACGAATATTTGGAATAGAATGAAAACCTAGGGACCACTGATTATGAGCCTATGTCCTTCAGTGTGCATTACCCTGATTTGTGCTTCTGCCTATGAAGGGTATAAAAATGGGTTCTACATCTTATCAAAGAGAAAAAAATGTTATAGCAGACCCTGAAGTGTCTAGTCACATGTGTGTACTGGAACTTGGATTTGAGACATCACTACCTGATGAATAGTTCTGAAAGATCCTTTTTCTGAAATGGAAAGTCTCAGGCACTTTATGACAGGAAGACAGTTCTAGTGACATTCTAAATTTTAAATTCGATGATTTTTCCCTTTGGTAGAGGAAATGGTTTTCCTATTGTCATTCACATGCCAGAGACTGAAGTTAATTTTTTTCTTATTGGAATATTTCCTGCACCTGTTCAATCACATGATGCTTTGAGAATACTAAACAGTCTTTTATGCAGTGTGCACAGCCCAGGGAGTTTTATTTTTTCCATTTTTAGCTTAACATAAAATCATAGCAAGACATGGAGTTACACATTCCATACTGTGCTGAATAAATAATGGATCTTACCAGGTTTCTATGCACAGTGTACACTGTATAAATTTTACATTGTAGATATTCTCTCCAAATTATTTCTCAAGGATTTTAAGCAACAACTAGAGCATATCTTAAAATGATAAGCTTCAATAGAGTAGAAGAATAAAGCACAGGAGAAAAGAGTTAAAAAGAGAGAAGGGAAAATGCTAAACTTGATCCGACTGTCTTTCCAACACCTATGTCACAATTGCCTGGATTAAATCTCTTGCATGATTGTCTTATGACAGTTCTTGCTTGTATTACTCAATTATGTATCATTTTTATATTTCCAAAGATATTAAAAATGCAGTAACAGTCAAAGGCTGTGTCTTAACCTTGTTTGTGTGCTAGTGGTACAGTATTCACAGTAATAGTCCATTTATATGGCACTTTCTATCTGGTGTGAAATTCATATACTTAGTTTGTTTTCCAATGATCTTGTAAAGTATGCATTACTCTGATGTTGTCAATGAGTATATAGATGTTCAAAAAGTAACTGGCTTATTAAGGCTTACACAGTTATTATGTAGAATCCAAATACCACTTCAATTTAGGCTACAAAGGTACTGGCTGTCTTGGTCATAACTGCCCAAAGAAGGCAATTAATGAATATTGTCTATAAATATTTTTGAAAAATGCTTCACAGAAATATTTCTAAACATAGTAGACCCAATTACTGGTCTGCAAATAAGATTGCCAATTGAAAATTTTAAATCCCAGCTCTACTATTAACCTAAAAGTAGGATAATTTCTGAAAGAGCTGCTTATTAATTAGCAGATGTCTTATGTCATTTTCCCCAGTGTGGGGTAGTTAACTACCATGGATGCAGGTGATTCAATATTTGAAGTCATACAATTTCTAACTTCAAGTTTGAACATTTGTTACATAAATACTGTTTTTTTTTTCAATATACGTTTTTGTCAGGTGAATGAATATGTTACCATAATTTTAATGCAAATTAGCATTGCTAGACACCTGGTCTTGAGTTGATCTTAATACATACAATCTTTATAGAATTACGCATTTGAAAGTTAGATATGTGAGTCTAAAGTGGACTTGGGGAGGGGCATGCATGCAGAAAGGGGGGGAGAGGGTGGGACCGGGAGGGGAAAAGGGAGGGGCTTATGGGGGATACAAAATGAATAAAGTGTAATTAATAAAAGTTAAATAAAAAATTAAAAAAACCTAAATGACTCAGATTTAAGTCAACATTTAATTTATTGGAATATAAAGTGAACCAAGCAGAAGCATTTAATTTGCTTTCTCAAAATAGTCTCTGATTTTTTTAGTTTTTTTAAAATAATTTTTTAATTTATTACAATTTATTTGCTTTGTATCACAGCTGTAGCCCCCTTCCTCATCTCCTACCAATCTCACCCCCGTCATCTTCTCCTCCCATGCCCCTTCCAAAGTTCACTGATAAGAGAGGTCCTCTTCCCCTTACATCTGACCCTAGTCTATCAGGTCTCATCAGGACTGGCTGCATTGTCTTCCTCTGTGGCCTGGTAAGGCTGCCCCCACCCCTCAGAGTGAGGTGATCAAAGAGCCAGCACTGAGTTCATGTCAGAGATATCCACTGTTTCCTTTAAGAGGGAACCTACTTGGAGACTGAGCTGTCATGGGCTACATCTGAGCAGGGATTTTAGGTTATCTCCATGAATGTTCCTTGGTTGAAGTATCAGTCTCAGAAAAGACCTGGGTGCCCAGATATTTTGCTTCTGTTGCTCTCCTTGTGGAGCTCCTGTCTCCTCCAGGTCTTTCTGTCTCCCCTTTCTTTCATAAGATTTCCTGAATTCTGCCCAAAGTTTGGCTATGAATCTCAGCATCTGCTTCCGTACCCTGCTTGGTAGAGTCTTTCAGAGGTCCTCTGTGTAGGCTCCTGTCCTGTTCCCTGTTTTGTCCCTTTTCTGATGTCTATCCTGTTTGCCGTTCTGAATGAGGCTTGAAATCTTACCCAGGGTCTTCCTTCCTGCTTAGCTTCTTTAGGTGCACAGATTTTTTAAATTTTAGAGGTGGTCGTGGTGGGCAGTGTGCACAGGTAGAGTTGGCTGGACAGAAGAAGAGGCGAATGACATAAATATAGCACTCATGCATGAGATTCTCAACTTTAAATTAAAATTTAAAAGTAAGTTGGAAGCCATTTTACTGTGTTTATACCTTTTCTAGCCCGTGAAGACCTTACACTGAAGTAAATAAAGAGAATAAATAGTTCTGAAATAAAGAGAATAAATATTTCTGAAAGAAAAAAAATATTTTTGGATTTATTTCTCTTACAAATTGAGTGGTTAGAAATTCTGCTAAGGTTTATATCCAATAGTAAGACACATAAAGTGTTAAAATAAAGTAATTATGTTACTTTTTCAATTAGTTACTTGAGAATTTCACAAACACATTCTTACACTATTTATGTAATGCCTCCCCAAACTTCTCTCAGACTCACCTTCCCTCCCTGTCTATCCAACATTCCATCTTTTTTTGTTTTGCTTTTGTTTGTTTTACCTGTTAACTGTAGTTTGTGCAGCCCTTGGATTCTTAGATATGTGACCTTCTCTTAGATCATGGTCATCCTACCATGGTCAAATCCTTAAAAATCAGACTCTTCCACACCTTCTTTCTTTCTCTCATCAGATAAGAATCGCCAAAAGCTCGTTAGGTGTGGGTGGATCTTCACATCCATCTTCCTTCTCCATGCTGGGCCTTTGTCTTGGTTGAGATTGTGCAGGTCTTGTGTGTGCTAACTCAAGATTTCATTTGTACACCTTATCTTCCACTGAATTATTAAGTTTAGTTTTAAGTATTTTGTTTTTCAATCAGATTGTATTTTAAAATTATTATAAATAATATATTAATATTACTTATATTAATGTCAATTATATTATTAAGATTATATAGTATTGTTTTCATCTAATATATTTTGGTCATATTCTGTCTCCTCCTTCAATCCCTCCCAGGTATCCTCCTTCCCTCTCCACCCAACTTCATGTTCGTTCTCTCTCTTAAAACAAAACAAAACAAAACACAACATAAAAACCAGAAAGAAAACACACACACACACACACACACACATACACACATACAACCCCACACATAGAACAAACAAACAAACAACTACCCAAACCAAACTAAGCCAAACAAAAACAATGAAAATCACACAAATGAAAGCAAAATCATAACCAAATCACCATGGTTTCTGTTTTGTGCTGGTCAACAATTTCTGAGCATGTGGTCTAGCCTGGAGTGTGATTGACATACCCAGCATCACTCCATGGATTAAAACTGAATTTCTCTCTCTTAACAGTTATCAATTACAAATGGTATCTTGGTTAGCACTGGAAATTTGTGTTCACTTCACCTTCACAGTGCTGGGATTTTGTCTTTCTTGAACCCATGTAGGCCTTATGTGTGATGGTGGAAATTTATGTTCACTTCCCCTTCTCAGTGATGGATTTTTTGTCTGTCTTGAACCCATGTAGATCTTATGTGTGATGCCATTGTCTCTGTGAGCTCATATGTGTATCCTTTTGTATCTTAAGGAAGGTATTTCCTTGAAGTCATACAACACCTCAGGCTTTTACAATCTTTCTGCCTCCTCTTGTGCATATATCTTGGAGGCTTGAGGGCAAGAGTATAATACAGATAGCACATTTAGAGCTGAGAGTTCCAAAGTCTCTAGGTTTTTGCATTGAACATTGGTTTTCAAAAATACAGAGAAAATAGATGAGCGAAGCAGTTATCTGTGCCTTTACTAGGTCATTACCCAGCTTGTTTCTGTGCCACTGGGACATCAAAACTGACAAAAAGTGAGCATTTCAAATGCCTATAGCATACTCTTCACCAACATAGTAGTTAACATTTTCCCTTCAACACTGTGTGAATATAAACTCAAAGCTAAAATAAACAAATGAGAAAGAAAGAGCTGAGACTTTTACTTTTTCCTTCTGGCATATTGAGTTAGTTTGAGATCAGTCATCATTATTCTTAGAGCCCATTAAAAATACATTCACTTTTGAGTATTCAAACTTTTGTTTTTACAGATGACATTGGGTCTCAATGCATTACTGGTTTCTGCAAAAAGGCAAAGGACACTTTCACCTTTGCTCTGACAGAATTTGTCAGACAGCATTAATCTCCTGAGGAAGGAAAGCATAAAAAAATATGACAATGGATTCAAAAGTAAATTAAACAGGGTGAAGAAATCATTGAAAATTGAATGGTTTCCATGGCAGGATAAAAGATTAATGTTTCCTATTTCATTTCTGGGAACATTGAGGTCTAAGTGTCTGTGGCTTTTCTCATACATTGTCACATTAAAATCTCACATTGAGCCTTCATGGAACTGCTATTAGTCATGCATGACAAAGAGGAAATTATAACACAAAGGAGTTAAATAATATTCACCATACTGCACAACCAGGAGGCGTTTGACATGGATCAGATACAGAAGTGTCTTCCAAAAAAGTGCTGAACAGTGTGCTGTATCAAAGTAGTAAAACAAAGAATGCTCAAAGTAACCAAGACACCCAATATGTCTTTAGCCATGGTAGAGTGTCAGCAAATGAGTGCACATCACTTCTCTATCTTACATTCTGTACAGGTCTCAAGAATGTTTTGAGTTTTTAGTAAACTGCAAAGGGTAAGGTTCAGAGCATTTTCAATGAGGTGCTGGCACAAAAGGCACATTAGTAGAGTGTGCTAAAAGTCTCTGGAATTTTAGGATTTTCCTCATTTTTCTTTAGAAACATGACAGAATATTTTCCCCCAGTCATGAAGAATTAGAAGCGGTATAGGCTTCTTGGATTCAGAGTATAGAGGAAAACTAAGGCTGGTCATTCCTAATGTCAGACTTGGTACAAATATTCATGATGGTCTATTTTATTCATGCATTTACTCTTTTACTACTCATCAGTTTCTGAAAGTTGAGACCACACTCCTGACATGTGGATACACTCTTTCATTCTTTAAGTTAGTTGGTTCTACACAAGGAGAGAGATATAACTTTCTGATTTCTAGGGTCTTTTTCAACCCCTCACTTTGAGACAAAGAGCTTTTGTATCTGTTATGTGTCCTAAGTCCAAGTTTGTATCTATGTACAATGTGAAAGAAATACAAACAGGAAGGAGTATGAGAAATAGGCATGAATGAATGAAAAGAAATAGAAAACAAACACAACTCCTAGCAGAATTTTAAGCAGAACATCATAACTTTTTTTATGGAAACATTGTATTACAATGATTGCAGTGTGTCTGAAGCCACTGTTGAACACATCCACAAACAAACAAGCAAACACACACAGACACATACATACACAGAGTGGGAGAGTAAGAGAAAGAAGGAGATGGAGACGGTGAAAGATTATGGAGACAGTGGAGGGACAGGGGTAATTAGTTGAAGAATCAATAATATATAGAAATATCAATAAGAATATAGTGGAGAAGCACATAATGAGACAATGGACTCCTTACTCTCTTTTTCTTATTTTTTAATTATTTATTTTTATTATTATCATTGATTACACTTTATTCAATTTGTATCCTGGCTGTGGCCCCTGCCCTCATCCCCTTCCAATCCCATCTTTCCTCCCTCCTCTCCCATTATATCCCACCACTAGTCCACTGATAGTGGAGATACTCCTCCCCTTATATTTAACCCTACCTATCAGGTCTCATCATCAGGCCTGGTTGCATTCTTTTCCTCTGGACCTGTCAAGGCTGTACCCCCCAAAGGGATTTAATCAGAGAGTCTATCACTTAGTTCATGACAGAGAAAGCCCTTGCCCTTCCTACAAGGAACACACTTGGATAGTGAGTCTATAGCTTATATTGGAGGTGAGGTGTAAGGTCCTCTTCATGCATTGTCTTTGGTTGGGGTATTAATCTCTGCAAGGGCCCAAGGGCTAGTTTTTGTTTTGTTTTGTTTTGTTTTTGTTTTTGTTTTTGTTTTTGGCTCTGTTGGTCTTATTTTGGAGCTCCTGTTTCCTCTTGGTCTTTCTATCTCCCCCTTCTTTCCTATGAGTCCCTGCACTCTGTGCAAAGTTTGGCTATGAGTCTCAGCCTCTGCTTCAACACCTTGACAGTAGAGTCTTTCAGAGGCCTTCCATAGTAGGCTCTTGTCCAGTTCCCTGTCTTCTCCTGCTTCCAATGAATATCATATTTGTCCTTCTGAATGATGATTGAGCATCTTCCCTACAATAATACTTGTTGTTTAGGTTCTTTAGGAGTATAGATTTTAATATGTTTGTCCTATATTACAAGACTAATGTCCACTTATGAGTGGGTATATACCACGTGTGACTTTCTGCTTCTGGTTTACCTCACTCAAGATGATCTTTTCTAGTTCCCATCATTTGTCTGCAACTTTCATGATTTCCTTGTTTTTAATTGCTGAGTAGTATTCCATTGTGTAAATGTAGCACAATTTCTCTATCCATTCTTCCTTTGAAGGACATCTGGGTTGTTTCCAGATTCTGGCTATTACGATAAATCTGCTATGAACATGGTTGAGCAAAAGACCTTGTTGTATACTTGATTATATTTTGAATATATGCCTAGGAGTTGTATAGCAGGCTATTAAGGTTACACTCTTCTTAATTGTCTGAGAAAGTGCCAGATTGATTTCCAAAGTGTTTGTACAAGTTGGCATTCCCACCAGCAATGAAGGAGGGCTCCCTCTTTCCCACATCCTCTCCAGCATGTGTTGTCAATTGAGTTTTCAATCTTAGCTATTCTGATGGGTGTAAGGTGAAATCTCAGGGTCATTTTGATTTGCATCTCCCTGATGATTAAGGACACTGAGCATTTCTTTAAGTGTTTCTTTGCCACTCGATATTCCTATATTAAGAATTCTCTGTTTATCTATGTACCACATTTTTTAATTGGATTACTTGATTTGTTGCTTTTAAACTTCTAGAGTTCTTTATATATTCTGGATATCAGTCCTCTGTCAAATATAAGGTTGGTGCAGATCCTTTCCCAGTCTGTAGCTTGTCCTTTTGTTCTGATGATAGTGTCTTATGTTTTACAGAAGTTTTTCATTTTCATGAGGTCCCATTTATGGATTGTTGGTCTTAGAGCCTGTGTTGTTGGTGTTCTGTTCAGGAAGTTGTTTCCTGTGCCAATGAGTTCAAGGCTCTTCCTCACTTTTTCTTCAAAGAGGTTTAGTGTGTCTGGTTTTATGTTGAAGTCTTTGATCTACTTGCACATTAGTTTTGTGCAGAGTGATAAATATGGATCTACTTGCATTTTTCTTCATGTAGATATCCAGTTAGAACAGAAACTTTTTTTGAAGATGTTATCATTTTTTCCATTGTATTGTTTAACTTATTTGTAAAAAATTAAGCATCTGTAGTTGTGTGGATTTAGTTCTCGGTTTTTTATTTGATTTTGTTGATCCACCATTCTGTTTCTATGCCAGTACCATGTAGGTTTTATTACTATTTCTCTATAGTACAGCTTGAGATTAGGGATAGAGATACCTCCAGATGATCTGTTATTGTACAGAATTCTTTTAGCAATTCTGGGATTTTTGTTTTTCCATATGAAGTTGAGAACTTTTTTCGCGGACTGTAAAGAATTTAGTTGGAGTCACCTTGATACCTAAATGACACAAAGACCCAACAAAAAAAGAGAACTTCAGAGCTATCTCTTTTATGAATATTGATGCAAAGTTACTCAATAAAATACTTGCAAACTGAATCCAAAAACACATAAAAGGTATCATCTACCATGACCAAGTAGGCTCCATCCCAGGCATACAGGGATTGTTCCATATATGGAAATTTATTAATGTAATCCACCACATAAACAAACTGAAAGAGAAAAACCACATGATCATCTCCTTATATGAGGAAAAAGCATTTGACAAAATCCAACACCCATTCATTTTTAAAGTCTTGGAGAGATCAGAAATACAAGCACATACTTAAACAAAGTAAAGAGAACATGCAGAAAGCCTATATCCAACATCAAACTAAACAGAGAGAAACTTAAATCAATCCCACTGAAATCAGGGGCAAGAGAAGGCTGCCCACTCTCTCCATATCTCTTCAATATAGTGCTGGAAGTCCTAGCTAGAGCAATAAGACAACTAAAAGAGATCAAGGGAATACAAATCAGAAAAGAAAAAGTCAAAGTATCACTATTTGCAGATGGTATGATAGTATACATGAGGGACACCCCAAATTCAACCAGAGAACTGCTTTAGCTGATAAACACCTTCAGCAAAGTGGCTGGATACATAATTAACTCAAAAAAAAATTAGAAGCCCTCCTGTATAGCAAAGCCCAAAGGGTGGAGAAAGAAATTAAGGAAACAACACCCTTCACAATAGCCACTAATAATATAAAGTACTTTGGTCTGACTCTAACCAAGCAAGTGAAATACCTGTTCAAAAAAAAAAAAAAAAACACAAAAACAAAAAAAACCCAAACTTTTAGTCTCTGAAGAAAGAAATTGAAGAAGATCTCAGAAGATGGAAAGAACCCCAGTGCTCATGGGTCTGTAGGATTAACATAGTGAAAATGGCCATCCTGCCAAAAGCAATCTACAGATTTAATGCAATTCCCATCAAAATACCAATGCAATTTTTTACAGAACTTGAAAGAAGAATTCTCAACTTCACGGGAAAACAAAAAACCCAGAATTGCCAAAACAATCCTGTACAACAACAGATCATCTGGAGGTATATCCATACCTGATCTCAAGCTATACTACAGAGCAATAGTAATAAAAACTGCACGGTACTGACGTAGAAACAGAATGGTGGATCAATGGAACCAAACAGAAGACACAGAAATTAATTCACACACTTATAGTTACTTGATTTTTGACAAAGAAGTCAGACCATACAATGGAAAAAAGACAGCATCTTCAACAAATGTTGGTGGTCTAACTGGATGTCTATATGCAGAAAAATGTGAATAGAGTCACACTTATCACCTTACACAAAACTGAAGTCCAAGCAGATCAAATACCTCAACATAAAACCTGACATACTAAATCTGTTAAAATAAATGTGGGGAAGAACCTAGAACTCATTGGCACAGGAGACAATTTCCTGAACAGAACACCAACAGCACAGGCTCTAAGAACAACAATCAATAAATGGGACTTCATGAACCTGAAAATCTCCTGTAAATCAAAGGACATTGTTGTCAGAACAAAATGAGAACTTACAGACTGGGAAAGAACTGTCACCAACTCTATATCTGACACTGGGCTATATCCAGAATGTATCAAGAGCTAAAGAAGATAAAAAGCAACAAACCAGGTAATACAGTTAAAAAAAAATAGGGCACAGAGCTAAACAGTGAATTCTCTGTAGAGGAATACAGAATGGCAGAGAAACAGTTAAAGAAATGCTCAATGTCCTTAATCATCACGGAGATATGCAAATCAAAATGATCCTGTGATTTCACCTTACCCCCATCAGCATGGCTAAGATTAGAAACTCAAATGAAAATACATGCTGGAGAGGATGTATTAAAAAGGGGAACCCTCCTCCATTGCTGGTGGGAATGTAAACTTGTACAAACACTTTGGAAATCAATCTGGTGCTTTTTCAAAGAATTAGGGATAGTGCTTCCTCAAGGTCCAGCTATACCACTTCTCAGCATATATCCAAAATATGCTCAAATACACAACGGGGCTTATATGTTCAACTATGTTCAAAGCAGCTTTATTTGTAATAGCTAGAGCCTGGAAACAACCCAGATGTCCTTCAATGGAGGAATGGATACAGAAATTGTGGAGCATTTACACAATGGAATACACTCAGCAATTAAAAACTAGGAAATGTTTGGTACTTGTAGAGCTCCTATCCTTTCCATATCATACTAACTCCTCTTCTTTCATATGATTCCCTGCACTCTGCCATGGTTTGGTTATGAGTCTTAGTGTCTGCTTTGAAACACTGCTAGGTGGAGTCTTTCAGATATGGAAAGGATAGGAACTCTACAAGTACCAAATATATCCGGGCACAGGGTCTTTTCTGAGACTGACACTCAACCAAGGACCATCTATGGATATAACCTAGAACTTCTGCTCGGATGTGGCCCGTGGTAGCTCAGTAACCAAGTAGTTTTCCAAAGTAAGGGGAACAAGGACTATTTCTAACAGGATCTCAAGGGCAGGCTCTTTGACCTCCCCCACCCCAGGGGAGAAGCAGTCCTGTTAGGCCACAGAGGAGGACTTTGCAGCCAGCCTTGAAGATACCTGATAAAACAGGGTCAAATGAAAGGGGAGGAGGTCCTCCCCTATCAGTGGACTTGGAAAGGGGCAGGGAGGAGACCAGGGAGGGAGTTGGGGAGGGGGATGGAATGAGGGAGCGGGATACAGCTGGGATACAGAGTTAACAAATTGTAACTAAAAACAAAAATAAAAAAAAAACATTATTCTTGTAAAAAAAAAAAAAACAAAAACAAAACTAGGAAATGATCAAATTTGCCGGCAAATGGTGGGATCTAGAAAAGATTCTCCTGAGTGAGGTATCCCAGGAGCAGAAAGACATACACGGTATTTACTCACTTATAAGGGAATACTAGACATACAATATAGGAAAAACATACTAATATCTGTACACCTAAAGAAACTAAGCAAAAAGGAGGACTCTGTGTAAGATGTTCAATTCTTACTCAGAAAGACAAACAGGATGGAAATTGGAAGAAGGAGAAAACATGAATCCGGATAGGAGCCTTCCACATAGGGCCTCTGAAAGACTCTACCCAGAAATGTATAAAAGCAGAGGGTGAGACTCCTAACTGAACTTTGGGCAGAGTGCAAGGAATCTTAGGAAAGAAGGGGAGATAGCAAAACTTGGGGAGTACAGGAATTCTACAAGGATAGCAACAGAACCAAAATATCTGGGCACAGGTGTATTTTCTAAAACTTATACTCCAACCAAGGACCATTCATGGACATAACCTAGAACCCCTGCTCATATGTAGCCCATGGCAGCTGAGTATCTAAGTGTGTGTCCTAGAAAGGGGAACAGGTACTGTCTGTGACATGAATTCAGTGGAGGGATCTGTGACCATCTCCCCCTTGAGTGGGGAGCAGCCTTGTTAGGCTGCAGAGGTGGACAATGAAGACAGTCCTGATGAGACATAATAAGGTTGGGTCAGATGGAAGGGGAGGAGGACCTCCCCTATCAGTGGACTTGGAGAGGGGCATGGGAGGAGATGAGGGAGGGAGGGCAGGTTTAGGAGGAAATTGGGTAGGGGGCTACACCTGGGATACAAAGTGAATAAACTCTAATATAAAAATAAAAATTTAATTAAAAATTGTATTGGTATTTTGATGGGAATTGCATTGATTCTGTAGATTGTTTCTGGGAACATGGCCATTTTCACTATGTTTATCCTGCCAATTCATGAACCTGGGAGATATTTCAATCTTCTGATATCTTCTTCAATTTCTTTCTTCAGAGTCTTGAACTTATTTCATACAAGTCTTTGACTTACTAGGTTAGAGTCACACCAAGGTACTTTATGTCTTTTTAGTCTATGGTAAAATGTGTTGTTTCCCTAATTTCTTTCTCAGCCTTTTTTTTTTCTTTTCTATACAGGAGGGCTACTGATTTTTTTGAGTTAATTTTGTATGCATTCACTTTGCTGAAGGTATTTTTCAGCTGAAGAAGTTCTCTGGTAGAATTTTTGAGGTCACTCATGTAAAGTATCATATTGTCTGCGAATAGTGACACTTTGACTTGTTCCTTTCCAATGTGTTTTCCCTTGATCTCCTTTAGTTATTGCTGGGTAGGACTTCAAGTACTATGTTGAAGAGATATGGAGAGAGTGGGCAGCCTTGCCTTATCCCTGATTTCAGTGGGATTGATTTAAGTTTC
Organism: Psammomys obesus; assembly: GCF_907164565.1. Classification (NCBI taxonomy): domain Eukaryota; kingdom Metazoa; phylum Chordata; class Mammalia; order Rodentia; family Muridae; genus Psammomys; species Psammomys obesus. The sequence continues at coordinate 667,417 of NW_026585626.1, forward strand.
TCTCTGTTTAGTTTGATGTTGTTTATAGGCTTGTTGTATATTGCCTTTACTATGTTTAGATATGTGCCTTGTATCCGTGATCTCTCCAAAAACTTCAAACATAAATGGGTGTTGGATTTTGTTAAATGCTTTTTCGGCATCTAAGGAGGTGATCATATGGTATTTTTCCTTCTATTTGTTTATGTGGTAGACTACATTGATGCATTTCCATATATTGAACCATGCCTGCATGCCTGAGATGAAGCCTACTTGGTCCTGGTGGATGATATCTTTTATATGTTCTTAGATTTTGTTTGCAAGTATATTATTGAATATTTTAAAGAAATATAGGCCTGAAATTCTCTTTTTGTTGGGTCTTTATATGGATTAAGTAGCAAGGCTACTGTGGCCTCATAGAATGAGTTTGGTAATGTTGCTATTTTATGGAATACTTTGAAGAATATTGGTGGCAGCTCTTATTGAAGGTCTCGTAGAATTCTGCCCTGAAATGATCAGGCCCTTGTTTTCAAATTTTGTGGTGTATAGGCTTTTGTAGTAAAAAACCTAATGATTCTTTGAATTTCCTCAGTGACTGTGGTTATGCCCCCCTTTTCATTTCTGAGTTTGCTGATTTGTATAATTTCTTTGTCTTTTAGTTAGTTTGGCTAAGGGTTTGTCTATCTTGTTGATTCTCTCAAACAGCCAGCTCTTGTTTTCATTGATTCTTTGGATTGGTTAATTTGTTTCTTGTATATTGATTTCTGCCCTGAGTTTGATGATTTCCAATCATCTAATCCTCTTGGGTTTGTCTGCTTTTTTTAATAGGGCTTTCAGGTGTGCCATTAAATTGCTTGTAAGAGTTGCTTAAACTTCTTTCTGAAGGCACTTCGTTCTATGAACTTTCTTCTTAGTACTATATTCAGTGGGTCCCATAAATATGGGTAAGTTGTGCCTTCATTTTCATTGAATTTTAGGAAGTTTCTAATTGTTTTTTTTTTTAATTTCTTCCCTTATCCAGCTGTCTTTTAGTAGAGTTGCTTATTTACCATGCATGTGTAGGCTTTTTGTTACTTCTGTTGTTGTTGAGTCTAGTTTTAGTCCATGGTGTTCTGATAGGATACAAGAGATTATTTCAGTCTTCTTGTATCTGTTGAGACTTGCTTTGTTTCCCACTATATGGTCAATTTTGGAATAGGTTCCATGGGGTGCAGTAAAGAAGGTATACTCTTTTGAGTTTCGGTGAAAGGTTCTGTACACATCTACTAGGTCAATTTAATTTAGGACCTCTGTTAGTGTCATTATTTCCCTATTTAGCTTCTGTCTTGATGATATGTCCCTTGGTGAGAGTGGAGTGCTGGAGTCTCCCACTATGAAAGTGTTGTGATTGATATGTGATTTCAGCTTTAATAATGCTTCATTTACAAATGCAGGTGCTCTTGTATTTGGGGCATAAACATTCAGGATTGTGATGTCCTCAAAGCTGATTTTCCTTTGGTTAGAATGAAGTATACCTCCTCATCTTTTTTGATGAATTTTTTATTGAAAGTCTATTTTATTAGATATTAGGATGGTACTCCAGCTTCTTTTCTTGGTCTGCTTGCTTGAAAAACCTTTTTCCAGCCCTTTACTCTGAGGTAGTGTTTATCTTTGTTGTAGAGGTGTGTTTCTTGGATACAGCAGAATGTTGGATCCTGTTTCTGGACCCAATCTGTTAGTTTGTGTCTTTTTATTGGAGAGTTGAGTCCATTGATGTTGAATGATAATTGTAACCAATGAATGTTAGTTCATTTTATTGTGGAGTTGGTGGTAATAGTGTGCTTGTGTGCTTGTTTTATTTTGATTATTTGGTGTGAGGTTATCTATGTCTTTGTTTTCTTGACTGTAGTTGATGTCATTGGATTGGATTTTTCCTTCTAGTGTTTTCTGTAGGGCTGTGTTTCTGTGTATACATTGTTTAAATTAGTTTTGTAATGAAATATTTTGTTTTCTCCATCTACAGTGATTGAAAGTTTTGCTGGGTATAGTAGTTTGTTTTGAAACCTGTGTTCTCTTAGAGTCTGTAAGACATTTGCCCAAGCCCTTCTGGCTTTCATAGTTTCTGTTGAGAAGTTTGGTGTGATTCTGATAGGTCTAACTTTGTATGTTACATGGTCTTTTTTCCTTGCTGTTTTTAATAGTTTTTCTTTGTTTTCTAGATTTAGTATTTTGATTATTATGTAACATCAGTACTTTCTTTTCTGGTCTAGTCTATTTGGTGTTCTGCAAGCCTCTTGTATGTTTAAGGACATCTCTTTCTTTAAGTTGGGAAATTTTCTTCTAGGATTTTCTTGAAAATATTTTCTGGTCCTTGGAGCCCGGAATCTTCTTTTTCATCTATTCTATTATTCTTTTTTTTTTTTTTACATTTTATTTTTTCTTATCAATTATATTTTATTAACTCTGTATCCCAGCCGTGTCCGAATCCCTCATTCCCTCCCAGTCCCTCCCTCCCTCCCTCATTTCCACCGTGCCCCTTGCCAAGTCCACTAATAGGGGGGACCTCCTCCCGATTCATCTGATCCTGTTTTATCAGGTATCTTCAGGACTGGCTGCAAAGCTCTCCTCTGTGGCCTAACAGGACTGCTCCTCCCTTGGGGGGTGGGGAGGCCAAAGAGCCAGTCATTGAGTTCCTGTTAGAAATAGTCCTTGTTCCCCTCACTATGGGAAACCAATTGGTTACTGAGCTACCACAGGCTACATCTGAGCAGAGGTTCTAGGTTACATTCATACATGGTCCTTGGTTGCATGTCAGTCTCAGAAAAGACCCTGTGCCCAGATATATTTGGTCCTTGTGGAGCTCCTATCCTTTCCTCATCAGACTAACTCCCCTTCTTTCTTATGATTCTCTGTACTCTGCCAAAGGTTTGGTCATGAGTCTTTGCTTTGAAAACACTGCTAGTTAGAGTCTTTCAAATGCACTCAGTAGACTCCTGTCATATGTTCAATGCGCATCTCATCTGTCTTTCCAAACGAAAATTGATAATCTTACCCCATGTCCGCTCTCTTGATTATCTTTTTTAGGTGTACAGATTTCATAATGTTTATCACATCTTATAGGTCTATATAAGTGAGTATATACCATGTTTGTCTTTCTCCCTCTGGGATATTTCACTCAGGATGATCTTTTCTAGATCTCACCATTTGCCTGCAAATTTCATGATTTCCTTCTTTTTGATTGCTGAGTAGTATTCCATTGTGTAAAAATACCACAATTTCTGTACCCATTCCTCCATTGATGGACATCTGGGTTGTTTCCAGGTTCTGGCTATTAAAAATAATGCTGCTATAAACATGGTTGAGCAAATATCCCTTTTGTGTACCTGAGTAAATTTTGGGTATATACCTAGCAGTGGTATAGCTGGGTCTTGAGGAAGCACTATTCCTAATTGTCTTAGAAAGCGCCAGATAGATTTCCAGAGTGGTTGTATCAGTTTACATTCCCACCAGCAGTGGAGGAGGGTTCTCCTTTCTCCACAATCTCTCCAGCATGTGTTGTCCCTTGAGTTTTTCATCTTGGCCATTCTGATGGGTGTAAGGTGATATCTCAGGGTCGTTTTGATTTGCATTTCCCTGATGGCTAATGAGGAAGAGCATTTCTTTAAGTGTTTCTCTGCCATTCAATATTCCTCTGTCGAGAATTCTCTGTTTAGCTCTGTTCCCCATTTTTTAATTGGATTACTTGGTTTGCTGCCTTTCAGCTTCTTTAGTTCTTTGTATATACTCGATATTAGTCCTCTGTCCGATAAAGGGTTATTGAAGATTCTTTTCCAATCTGTAGGCAGGCGTTTTGTTTTGATGACAGTGTCCTTTGCTTTACAGAAGCTTTTCAGTTTCATGAGGTCCCATTTATTGATTGTTGCTCTTAGAGCCTGTGCTGTTGGTGTTCTGTTCAGGAAGTTGTCTCCTGTGCCAATGAGTTCTAGGCTGTTCCCCACTTTTTCTTCTAACAGATTTAGAGTATCTGGTTTTATGTTGAGGTCTTTGATCCACTTGGACTTCAGTTTTGTGCAGGGTGATAAATATAGATCTATTTTCATTTTTCTGCATGTGGACATCCAGTAAGACCAGCACCATTTGTTGAAGATGCTGTCTTTTTTCCATTGAATGGTTTTGGCTTCTTTGTCAAAAATCGAGTATTCATAGGTGTGTGGGTTTATTTCTGGGTCTTCTATGCAGTTCCATTGATCCTCCTTTCTGTTTTTATGCCAATACCATGCAGTTTTTATTACTATTACTCTGTAGAACAACTTGAGATCGGGGATGGAGATACCTCCAGATGATCTGCTGTTGTACAGGATTGTTTTGGAGATTCTGGGTTTTTTGTTTCTCCATATGAAGCTGAAAATCTTTTTTTCAAGGTCTGTAAAGAATTGAGTTGGTATTTTGATGGGAATTGCATTGAATCTGTAGATTGCTTTTGGCAGGATGGCCATTTTCACAATGTTAATCCTACCAATCCATGAGCACAGGAGATCTTTCCATCTTCTGAGATCTTCTTCAATTTCTTTCTTCAGAGACTTGAAGTTTTTCTCAAACAGGTCTTTCACTTGCTTGGTTAGTGTCACCCCAAGATACTTTATGTTATTAGTGGCTATTGTGAAGGGTGTTGTTTCTCTAATTTCTTTCTCCACCCTTTGGGCTTTGATATACAGGAGGGCTTCTGATTTTTTTGAGTTGATTTTGTATCCTGCCACTTTGCTGAAGGTGTTTATCAGCTGGAGGAGTTCTCTGGTTGAATTTTTGGGGTCACTCATATATACTATCATATCATTTGTGAATAGTGACACTTTGACCTCTTCCTTTCTGATTTGTATCCCCTTGATCTCCTTTAGTTGTCTTATTGCTCTGGCTAGGACTTCAAGTACTATGTTGAAGAGGTATGGAGAGAGTGGGCAGCCTTGTCTTGTCCCTGATTTCAGTGGGATTGATTTAAGTTTCTCTCCATTGAGTTTGATGTTGGCTATAGGCTTGCTGTATATTGCCTTTACTATGTTTAGATATGTGCCTTGTATTCCTGATCTCTCCAAGACTTTAAACATGAATGGGTGTTGGACTTTGTCAAATGCTTTTTCAGCATCTAAGGAGATGATCATGTGGTTTTTCTCCTTCAGTTTGTTTATGTGGTGGATTACATTGATGGATTTCCGTATGTTGAACCACCCTTGTATGCCTGGGATGAAGCCTACTTGGTCGTGGTGGATGATACCTTTGATGTGTTCTTGGATTCGGTTTGCAAGTATTTTATTGAGTATTTTTGCGTCAATGTTCATAAGAGAGATAGGTCTCAAGTTCTCTTTTTTGGTTGGGTCTTTGTGTGGTTTAGGTATCAGCGTGACTGTTGCCTCATAGAATGAGTTTGGTAATATACCTTCTGTTTCTATTTTGTGGAATAGTTTGAGGAGAATTGGTGTGAGCACTTCTTTGAAGGTCTGGTAGAATTCCGCGGTGAAACCATCTGGCCCAGGGCTTTTTTTGGAGGGGAGACTGTGAATGACTGCTTCAATTTCCTTGGTGGATATAGGGCTGTTCAGTCTTTTTACCTGATCTTGACTTAATGTTGGAAGATGGAATCTATCAAGAAAATTGTCCATTTCATTTAGGTTTTCAAATTTTGCGGCATATAGGCTTTTGTAGTATGACCCAATGATTGTTTGAATTTCCTCTGTGTCTGTAGTTATGTCACCCTTTTCATCTCTGATTTTGTTGATTTGGATAGATTCTCTCTGCTTTTTGTTAGTTTGGCTAAGAGTTTGTCTATCTTGTTGATTTTCTCAAAGAACCAGCTTTTTGTTTCATTGATTCTTTGAATAGTTTTATTTGTTTCTAATTGATTGATTTCAGCCCTGAGTTTGATTATTTCCAGCCTTCTGCTCCTCTTGGGTGCATCTGCTTCTTTTTTTTCTAGGGTTTTCAGTTGGGCCATTAAGTTGTTTGTATGTGATGTTACAACTTTCTTCTTGCAGGCACTTAGTGCTATAAATTTTCCCCTGAGCACTGCTTTCAATGTGTCCATTAAATTTGGGTATGTTGTGCCTTCATTTTCATTGAATTTTACGAAGTCTTTAATTTCTTTCTTTCTTTCTTCCTTAACTCAGCTGTCGTTGAGTAACAAGTTGTTCAGTTTCCATGTGCGTGTAGGCTGTTTGTTATTTCTGTTGTTGTTGAGGTCCAGCTTAAGTCCATGGTGGTCAGATAGAATGCAAGGGATTATTTCAATCTTTTTGTATCTGTTGAGGCTTGCTTTATGACCAACTATATGGTCTATTTTGGAGAAGGTTCCATGAGGTGCTGAAAAGAAGGTATACTCTTTTGAGTTTGGATGAAAAGATCTGTAGACATCTTTTAGGTTCATTTGATTTAGGGTCTCTGTAAGTGTTTTTATTTCCCTATTTGTTTTCTGTCTATTTGATCTGTCCCTTGGTGAGAGTAGAGTGTTGAAGTCCCACTATTAGGGTATTAGAATCAATGTGTGATTTAAGCTTTAATATTGTTTCATTTACGAATGTAGGTGCTCTTGTATTTGGGGCATAGATATTCAAAATTGTGATGTCCTCTTGGTGGAATTTTCCTTTGATGAGAATATAGTGGCTGTCCAATCTTTTTTGATTAACTTGGTTGAAAGTCTATTTTATTAGATATTAGGATGGCTACTCCCACTTGTTTTCTGGAACCATTTGCTTGAAAGACATTTTTCCAGCCCTTTACTCTGAGGTAGTGTTTATCTTTGTTGCATAAGTGTGTTTCTTGGATGCAACAGAATAATGAATCCTGTTTCCGCAGCCATTTTGTTAGTCTGTGTCTTTTAATTGGGGAGTTGAGTCCGTTGATGTTGATAGAAACTAGTGACCAACAATTGTTACTTACTTTAGATGTGGTGTTGGTGGTGTCACTGAGTTTCATTGCTTGTCTTCTGTTGTTTTTTTTTTGTTTTTTTTGTGTAGTTATCTATTTTCTCTGTTTCCTTCAATGTAGTTGTTTTCTTTGGTTTGGAGTTTCCCTTCTAGTAACTTCTGTAGAGCTGGGTTACTATGTAGATATTGTTTAAATTTGGTTTTGTCTTGGAATATCTTGAATTCTCCGTCTATGTTGATTGAAAGTTTTGCTGGGTATAGTAGTCTGGGTTGGAATCTGTGGTCCCTTAAGGACTGTATGATTTCTGTCCAGGCCCTTCTGGCTTTCATAGTTTCTGTTGAGAAATCTGGTGTGATTCTGATAGGTCTACCTTCATATGTTACTTGGCCTTTTTCCCTTGCTGCTTTTAGAATTTTTTCTTTGTTTGTAGGTTCAGTGTTTTGACTATGATGTGACGTGAAGAATTTCTTTTCTGGTCTAGTCTACTTGGTGTTCTGTAGGTCTCTTGTATGTTTATGGCCATCTCCTTCTTTAAGTTGGGAAAGTTTTCTTCTATAATTTTCTTGAAGATATTTTCCGGACCTTTGAGCCTGATGTCTTCTTTTTCTTCTACTCCTATTATACTTAGGTTTTGTCTTTTCATGGTGTCCTTGATTTCTTGGATGTTTTGTGTTTGGAACTTTTCTGATTTTATTTTTTTCTTTGAGAGACGTGTCAATTTACGCAAGTGTATCTTCGGCTCCTAGATTCTTTCTTCCATCTCTTGTATTCTGTTGGTGATGCTTACCTTTGTAGTGCCTGATCTTTTCTCTATGTTCTCCAGCTCCTGGTTTTTCTTTATTTGTGTTTTCTTTATTGATTCAAATTCTGTTTTCATATCTTGCACCATTTCCTTCATCTGTTTGAATGTGGACTCCTGCTTTTCAATGATAGCTTCTTTTTTTTTTGTCCATTTCCTCTCTATGTATCACTAATTGTGCCTCTACTTCTTTGGGTATAATTGCCTGTATTTCTATGAGAGCTTTGTTTATTTCTTCTTTATTTGCCTTCATTTGTGTGGACATTTCTTTGAGAGCTTTGTGCCTTTCTTCTCTGTTTGCCTCAATTTTCGTGGTCATTTCTCTGAGAGCATGATTTGTTTCCTGTTGGTTAGTCTTGACTTCTTTGGTTATTTCTCTGAGGGCTTTGTTCATTTCATCTTTATGGGCCTCTAATAGCTGGAGAAACATAGTTTTGAGGTCGTTTTCTTGTATATCTAGTGAATTGAAGTGTTCATTGTTTTGTGGGGTTGCTGGTGAGGTCATTATGTCCTGATTTTTGTTGGGAGTGTTCTTATGTCTGCCTCTAGCCATCTGGTTATTTATAATCCTCACTGGTTGTTTCTCGAGACTGTAGTTTGGGCTATGATCCTCTCTTTCTGTTTTCTGAACTGTTTTTTCAGGAAGATGAGAGAGATTCACGGCTTTGGGAGTGTGCACTGTGTTTTCAGTTTTGCCTAAGTAAGGAATGGGACGCTGGCGCTATTCGCGTGCGCTTTTAGCCGGCACAGTGTGCATGCGCAGATTCTCTGACTATTGCAGTGGCCTGCAAGCCACTATTACGCAGTTCTGACTGAGATCCAGGGATTGTTTGCCTGGATTACACTGGTGGACCCGCAAGGCAGAGGCTTCAATGTTGGGGTCGCTATCCCAAGAATCCCTATCATGCCCACACTAGGGCATGGATCCCGTCTGGTTGCTTCTGTGGAGAGGCCCTGGGTCTGGGGCAAACTCTCCTTAGAAGGCTCACTCACTCTCTTGCAGGACCAGTTGGAATGCACAGGGGTTCTCCTTGCTCTCTACTCTCTGATTTGGTCCTGCTGCGGTAAATGCGTGGGTAGGCTAACAATCAGCTCTGTTATACTGTGGCTGCAGGACTCGGTGTCCACCTTTCCTGTGTGCTGCCTCTCTGTCCTTTCCCTCTGCAAGGAGGGGTTATGTTGACTGGTCCCAGGGTGGCGTGGGAAAGAGTTAGGTTGAGTGTTCTCAATCCCAGATCCCGGGCCCAGATCTCTCTGCCAGAAGCAGCCTTGCGGTAGAATCTATGTTTGCTGATCCCAAGAGAGTACTGGGTAGGGTTGAGTGTCCTCAGATCCAGAGCTTGGGTTTCTCTGTTAGGCGCCGCTGGGTGAGCTGGAGAGAGGATGCTGTGTCCTTGGCAGGCTGCCTCTCTGTCCTTCCCCTCTGACCTTCTCCTCTGCTAGGGCAAGCTTATGGAGGTGCTCTCAGGGGAGTGCCAGCAGGGGTTGGGGCTTCTCAGTCGGATCCTGAGCCCTGAGCCGGCGTTTCTCTGCCAGGGGCCGGGGGCGGGGGGGGCGCTGGTGATAGAACTTTCTGCTAGACCTTATTGCGCTGGACCCAGGATAATCTCAGGGCGTGTAGAATGACCACAGTCCCAGATCCTGAGCTGTAGTTTGTTTGCTAGGAGCAGCTGGCTACACTGGAGTTCTGGCACTGTGAAGCCGCTGTGCGCCTCTTTTTTCTTCTGCTCTACTGCGGCAGGGTTATGGCGGCATTTGGGGGAGTGCCCGAAAGGATTGGGTTTTCTCAGCCCCGATCTCGGGTTGGGATACAGACAATGTGGTCTGTGGCAGATTCTGCTGGACGCCTCCTGCCTCCTCCCAAGAGGGAGTAGGGATTTTGAGCTGGGCGCGCAGCTGTAATCCGTGCGCGCAGTGGGAGCTCAATTGTGATGTTGGCAGTTACCCGTGGTCGGAGAGACCTTCCAGGGAAAGGCTGGGTGACCCGTGACCAGTCTGGCAACTTTCCTTCCCCGTGGGGTTTTTTGCGACTGGTACTCCCAGCCTCAGGCACCCTTGTGCCTACCAATCAGCCTGGGAAAGTGAACTGGACAAGCAGGCTTGTGGCACCAGCCTGGAGACCCAAAGCCCGCATTAGCTGGGTTCTCTTCTGGGTTCTGGCTGGGCAGCCGAGAGTGGACCTGACCGATTCCCACACTGTGGGAGCCTCCCCTCACCTGAGAAACACGGTTGATCGCTGTTGTTTTAGGGCCCAGAGTTCAGTCTCCTGGTCGCTGCACGGAATGTGTTGTCCCGCTTCTCAGACACTGTGTTCTCCTGGTGCAGCCATCTTGGCCCCTCCTCCTAATGCCTATTCCTATTATTCTTAACTTGTCTTTTCATGATGTCCTTGACTTTTTGGATATCTCGTGTTTGGGACTTTTTTGATTTCCTTTTTTTCTTTGAGAGACGTATCTATTTCTGCAATTGTATCTTAGCGCCCACGATTCTCTCTTCCATCTCTTGTATTCTCTTGGTAATGCTTACCTTTGTGACTCCCGATCTTTTCTCTAAGTTTTCCAGCTCCACCGGTTTCTCTGTTTGTGTTTTCTTTATTGATTCTAATTCCATTTTTATGTTTTGCACCATTTCCTTTATCTGTTTGAATGTGGATTCCTATCTTTTCATGGTGGCATCTATTTTCTTATTAATTTCCTATCCATGTGCCTCTATTTATGTGGCTATATTTGCCTGTATTTCTTTGAGAGCTTTGTTCCTTTGCTCTTTATGTGTTTTTATTTGTGTGGCTATATTTGCTTGTATTTCTTTGAATGCTTGGTTCGTTTCTTCTTTTTGTGCCTTTAACAACTGGATAAGCATAGATTTGAGATCATTTTCCTGTGTTTCAGATGAATTAAAATATCCATTGATTTTTGAGGTTTACTGGTGAAACCATAATGTCCTGATTTCTTTTTTGGATGTGTTCTCATGCCAGCCTCTAGCCATCTGATAGTTAGGAGCCTGTACTGCAGTCTGGGTCTCTCTTTCTCTTGAATTCAGAGTATTCTTCAGGAAAATGAGAGAAGTCCTCTGGTTTGAGAGTGGGTGATGATGTTTCAGATGAAGCTAAGGGAAGAAGTTTTCAGGCATAAGGGCCCAAATGGAAGGAGTGTGGAGATGTGCCTGCCTGAAAGTGTGATATATAAGGGAGCAGTACAAGCACAGGTTGTAGCGCAGGTGTTGTTTGTTGTTTGCAGGCACAGTGCTTATGCACAGGTACCATGAATGGCTCAAATGGCCCACATGCTTGTCTAGGTATTGCGCTCCAAGTGCTCAGATATGCATCGGCTGTGCTGTCTTGGTTCCAGGAATTGTTTGGCTGGACTATACTGGGAGACCCACAGAACAGGGGCTTCAATGTTGAAAATGCTGTCCCAGAGATCCCAATGTGGCCAACAGCAGGTGTGTGGGTGGAAGGGCTCTGATGACTTGTTGCTAGGGTAGAAGGAACCTAATCTGGGGCTCTGTATGCCCTCGCTAGCAGAAGCATTCACTTGTAGTCCTGTGTGAAAAGCACTGAAGCCTGCACTCACAGGCACATGTGGTAATCTCAGAGTCCACAGTTTTCTACTCTCAGATTTGGGTCCCTTGTTTGGCCATTACAGTAAGGAGGCACCCCTGCACTCCCTGCTGCTGCACTGCTGGGGCAAGTGGGACAAGGTATGGTGAGTTGAAAGTGCAGGGGTCGATAGTTTTCTACTCTCAGACCCTGGAAATGTCCATTGGGAAGGGTGGGAGGGAGCTGGATCCATTTTGGCCCAGCTCAAGGGTTGTTCCCTCTAGCCTAGGAAGCCTCAAGGTCGATGCTCTGGCTTCAGCCACCTATCCACTAACCAGTTTTGGATTTTCAGATCTTCTGCCCTTCAGAAAAGGTGTACACTGATCAACACCATCTTGGAATTTCTCCCCAACCCCTGGCCTATACGGTCTTGAGGAAATATTTCTTAAAGTCTTCAGAATTGATGCTTGCCATGATGTCAATATAAAAAAAATATACACTAGTAATGGACTGGAAAGAATGTAAAGACTCTTAGTCAATCTAATTTTTAATTTAAGATTATGACTATCTTTAGCTTGGTCATAAATGGTTTAAAGGAAGTTGTTTTTTTTTTTTTCCCAGTCAATTTGGCTAACCAAATGTCTACTGTAAAAATGAGGTAAGGAGGCAAAAACAAATCAAAAGCAAGTCACACTCCTCTGAATGTATGGTGACAGTATTTACTTAACAAGGAAAGGCTGGGGTTGGTAAAGGATGCCGAGATCCCAGTTATCCATGGTAAGGTATCAGACATTCAAGAAAAGAGTCAAGTAAAAAAAAAAAACCTTATAAATATTATGATGGGTAGATTATGGTATTCAAATTATTCAAAGTAATAATTTGGTGTTTTAGCAAATAAATGATATTTAAAATTAGAGAAGTACAGTCTGGAGAAACATTTCAGAAGTTAAGAAGTTTTCTTAACTCTTTCAGAGAATCTGAGTTCTGTTTCCAGAACCCATATTTGGCAGCCCACAGTAGCCTGTGATTCCAACCTGGAGGGATCCTAGGTGCCAAATGTGGTCATGAAGGTGCCTACACACAATAGCCGTATACTCATACATACACTGTTGCATGTGACACATGGGGGAATTTCACCTGTATCTGTTTTCAAAGGATCATCATAGCTGGGGTTACTAACTGTTTACATTCCCTCAGATAGGAATAAGGAGGGTCACAGGCCTCTCGTTTGATTTTCCAGCTGCTCCCAACCACCTATCATATGCAATTCTGCCTTAACTGAATGGCTTTTAAAGAACCTTTTGAATAGTCTCAGGAAAGACTAGGCAAGAAGGGGCTCCATTTATAGGACATAAGAAGGTCATTGTCCTGGCTGTATGAAGACATACTCCAGTAAGTTACCCCTAACCTGTGCTCTGCAAGGTAGCCCAATAAACTCACTGTTTCCCAGAATGATTTTGGTGAAATCATAAATTGGTTTGTCTTTGATCTTAGAAAGAAGGATAGACAGTGTGTGCCATCTTATCCCAAGAAGGGTCTTTAGAAATACATGCACATACATACATAACTACAGACAAAGAAATATAAAATAACAGAAGTAGATTGGCTTCCTAGGAGAAATTGTTTATACAGAGGAGGAAAGTGGCTCAGGGTATTCTGGGACTCTCTTCAATATTAAAATATATTATCATATAAAGATATAAAGAATGCCTACTTATCACAGAAGGAGAAGACATCAACAGGACAAATCTATCAAGGTTTACATACAAATCAAGCTTTTTGAGTCAATGAGGTTGAGATTCCCTACAGAACGTGCACAACTGTAAACAGTTGCAGTGCTGAGAAGCCCCTTGTGAGCTCTTTGAACCTCTTGAAACTCCTTCTCCGTTTGGAGGAAGACTGATCTTGGGGATCCCATGGTGATCACAGAGGCTTATATCCAGGACAGCAACGATGCTTGCCCAACTGCTCAGCTAAGGAGAAGGTGATGAGGAAAGTGAAATAGGAGGTGAGAACCTGAGCAGAGATAGTGTTAAATCTGAAATAAGAAGAATGTGTCCTGGTCTTATTTACTCATTAGCTGTTGTGAACATTTGACATGCTTCATAAATGTGACATGGATGGAAGATAATTTTGTCTTTCCTTCAAGGTGTGAATTATGAGGACCTTTGCTACTACTGAAAACAATTGACCAGAGATTAAAAACAGTGTTGAAGTACGTAAGGGAGACAAATGAGAGATTTGTCTCAAAAAATGTCACTAACACTAAGTGCATTAAAAAACAAAACAAGACCAAAAAACAACGGCTCATCAGGCATTTATATTTCTGTTCCTCTTAACTATTTTCTTTCTAGAAGTAACTGAGAAACACTTGAAGAGATCTGATGGAGCTCTTCAAAGTTTTAATTCCATTCTCCACTGTATGTGAATGCTCATGTTTTTTAACAGGCAACTTGTTTGGAGAACACTCCAGGAGATGGTGTTGTTGGGGTTGGGGCTCCTCTTGGAGACTCCATATCTTCTATTATGGACAGCAGCACTGAGTGGCTACAACTGATTTAGTGGTTTGTCAGTGCAAATTGTCTTCAAGAAAGATGTTGGGGGGGATTTGGAAGGCTGGAGGGGAAAAACTGAGTTTACCTGTGACCCTGTTTGATTATACAAATGTATAAAAATTTTCAAGAATAAAAAATTTAATTCTAAATAGAATGGCAAAATAGAAAAGCCACAATTTATTTTAAAACCTTTCCAAGCACATCTGGAGTATGACTATTTCATCCAATGAGAAGATACCTAATTTACTTTTGTTATTTCTTTTTCCTCCTTCTGACATTTTTCTCTTTTTGAGACAGCATTTCTCCCTGTTGATCAAGAGGGCCTGGCATAGACTCAAGCAGTCCTCTGGTCTCAGCTTCCAGAACAGCAACAATGACAGATGAATACCCTCACACCTAACCCTGCTTTTGAGTTATTAGGGTTGTTTGCTTTTCTAGGTTCTTATGAAAACCCAGGGTTTCTTTATTGGAGTAAGGAAATAACAATAACAACTGGAACTACACCTGGTCTCTATCGTGCAAACTCCACTGATGTTTCCCTCCTATTCCAGAGTTTCTAGCTTGAACCCCTGATTATAGGGAACATAGAGTCCTCTAAATTATATTTTCTAGTAAAATAGATATCTGAATTGGATTGCTCCTGGGCCACAACTCTATTCCGGATGTCTCTGTTTTACCTGGTCTTCTCCACACATTCTTCTATATTCTGCTGTAATTAGACTGGTAGTATCATGTCCTGATGAAAATTTTTAAAGGAATAGCAAAAGACACAAATTACAATCAGTAAAGAAGGAAGACAGTCATGCTAGCTCTTTTTTTCTGAGTGATTCCACATACATCTGTGGCTTAAATGCCTCCACATATGCTGCTTATTACTGGACCTGTGCCTGGCTTTCAGCTTTCCATACTCTTGAAAACACATTCCCTGTCTGAGGGAATTTCCCAGATCGATTGTCGATACTTTTTCCAAGGAAAGGCCACAAACATTTTTTTCTTTCTTAACAGCTGCCACACAGTCCTGTGTTGCTCAGGCCACATCCACAGACACAAAGCCTATCAGTGTGAACAAACAGGTGCCCTGGCAGCCATCCCTGTTGAACTGATCCCAGAAACATTTAGCTTTCCAAGGTAGTTACACTGATACGGTAAGATTCCAGTTTCCAGTACAAGTGCTACCAGCTAGAGAAACTGTTGAAATTGTAGCAGTTGCTTCTCCACTGAGATCAGCCCTGTGATTCAGGGAAGCTTCCTGACTATGTAGCTTGTTTGTCTTGTTCTTTGATGCCACAGAGCATTCATCTTACCTTAACTGTTGGATTCTCTCATTCCTTGGGGCAGTGTAATATACATAAGCCTATGATACATACCCATAGTACCTCTAAACTAACTACTGATTTCAAGACACTTTGTGAGTTCATACCTATTAACCTCCAGAGGTTTTTATATAAGGGTCATGCTTCTGTGGGGAAAACATTTTATGAGGTTTAAAATCTACAGTTAAAAGATTAGATTTTGACACTCAATGAAGAACAGTAAACTATGTTCCTCATAGCTCTTAGCAATGACCTTACAATATAGAGCCTCATTAGCCTTATTATGGCTCCAACCTTAATCATTCTTTGTTTAATAACATAAATCAATTTTCTCCAAAGTAGGGCATCTACACTTATAAGATAATTTCAATGTCAGATCTGAAGTGTTTTTTTTCTTTTCCCCCCAAAATTTAAAGTACTTCTTAAGTATACTACTAAGAACACTGCAGGTGCTATAATATATGAGAATAATTTCAGTGTTTCAAAAACCTGCAATACTTTGAGTATTATTGCAGAAAACAATGCTCTCAGAGGACAGGCAGCATATCCATTTCCAAAATTAAAAGGAATGATGTCACACAGAAAATTAAGAAGTCATTCCAAGGACAGTTTATATAATTGAGCTGAACATCAAAAGAGATATTTCTAAAACCTGTATAAGGGAATATGGTATAGGACCCTAGTTCCTTCAGAAGTAAAATTTAAATTATGCATGAAAGTTTATGAATCACCTTGTCACAATGGGAGTGCCCATGAATTATCAGGTTAGGTATTACTTCTGAGCAATTGTCCCTCTTCTTATTTTCATCCACAGCCAATCTGGATGGAAAATGGACCATCACATGTTTCCAGTCAAATACTAACTTTGGTGCAAAACATATTACAAGAAAAAAAAATGTGTAACACTTGGAGTACCCATCACAAGACTAGAGACCCAACTTTTCTTCTGCATTAACAAGCATGGCTTGATGGGTTGGTCATTCCGTATGGTGAAACAGATTAAACCAGTGGGTTATGAAATACTTGTGAATCCAGAACTATCTGGGATATTTAAGATGGAAAATGCAGCTAACACTAAATTTTGCCAAATAATAAAAGCATAGTTACATCATGACTTGACTTGGAAATGAGATTTCTATAGATTTAAAAGTACTGTCATTTCAGCTTCAAAGGACCGAACACCTGAGTTAGAAGAAACAACAACTCTGAGTGTAACATTGGTAGCACACAACTATGTGAGGCTACTGAGCAGAAGCAGAATGCAGATAGACACTATGTCAGACTTTACTCTTTCAGGGGGAATCAGCATAACAAATTATGTGAATTTGTAACATTTTTTTTTTCTGAGATCAATCCTCGATCCATGAACAATTAGATATTTGGGCAAATGCCATCTTATCAGTTTTAAGTTTCTAAAAAGAGAGCTAAGGGCTGAGGAACAGGAAGAAATCCAAAAGTCTACCTGTAACAGTGGTCTCCACCAAAGCAGCAGCAAGAAGCTAGAAGAAATATCAAAGGGACATAAATTGCTAGCACTATATGCACATTGAATTTAGAATTTAAGTCCATACTGGTTAGTAGTAGTAAAACAATTTTTTTTCCTGAAACTTATGATATTCTTTGTGTTTTTTTTTTTCAATCAAAAGTTGTAGACATATGAGCAAACAGAAAACAGTGATCTATACCTCATAATAAAACAATGACTATAAACTAACCTGGGATAGACCAAAATATTGCATTTACTTAAGTCAACTGCAAAAATGTTTTTAAGGCTTACTAATATAGTTTAGGAAACCTCAGTAAGTTATTAAAATTATTATTACAGCCCAAAGATAATTGTTGAAATAAAAGGCATAGTAAATACTGAACAAAAGTTCACTGAATAAACTCATATGAAGATTAACTTGACAGGAGCTAGCCACAAAAAAAAAAAAATCAGTGGATTTGAAGACTGGTCAAAAGAATTTATGGAGAGTGAGATGTGACAAGAGAGTTAAAAAAAAAACCTGGGAGAGTAACAGCAATTGAACTGAAGTTTCAGAATGAGGCCATAGAAAAGCAAGGAAATATCTGAAGAATAAAATCATTCTGAAATTTTCTGAGATCAATCAAATTAGAGAATCAAGAAGATCAAGAAACCCTAAGCACAAGATAGTTGCAAAGACCAATATAAAAAGAAAAGTTTAGATGCCAAGAAAATGACATGTTATCTAAAGGAGAACAGTTTCATATGTCTATGGATTTCTTGCCAGAAAAGATTAACCTTACATGCTAAAAGACTCCAGTAACCCCTAAATTCATATTATATTGAGCACTTATTCTGGTGTAAATGTGAAATAAACATAATTTCAGATAAAGATTTTCATAGTAAGAAATTATAAGAGTTTTTAAAGCTGGCGTGAAAGAATTTCACATAGCTACTGGAAACTATAAGAAAAGAGTGGACTAGTGGATTTTTTTAAATGTTTTTCTCTGACAGTTTCATATATGCATATAATATATTTTGACCATGTATGTTCTATTTGCCTACTCTTATTCCCTCCTCCCACTGAACCTCTTCTTCTCAACAAATTCATCTCCTGCTTCCACACATTTCTCTTTTCTTTTGTATCAGGCTTTCTTTTTAAAAATTCTTTATTAATTACACTTTATTCATTTTGTATCCCCCGTGTGGTTTCCTCCCTCCTCCCGTCCCCATCCCTCCCTTCATTCACCCTCTGCACGCATGCCCCTCTCCAAGTTCAGTGATAAGGGAGGTCTTCTTTTCCTTCCTTCTGATCCTAGTGAATTAGGTCTCATCAGGAGTGGCTGCATTGTCTTCTTCTGTGGCCTGGTAATGTTGCTTCCCCCTCAGGGGGAGGTGATCAAAGAGAGGGCCAATCAGTTCATTTCAGAGACAGTCCCTGTTCCTATTACAATAAAACCCACTTGGATACTGAACTGCCATGGGCTACATCTGTGCAGGGGTCTTAGGTTATCTCTATGCATAGTCCTTGGTTGGAGTATCAGTCTCAGGAAAGACCCCTGTACGCAGATATTTTGGTTCTGTTGCTCTCTTTGTGGAGTTCCTGTCCTCTCCAGATCTTACTGTTTCCCACTTCTTTCCTAAGATTCCTGGCACTCTTCCCAAAGGTTGCCCATAAGTCTCAGCATTTGCAATGATAGTCTTCAAGGCAGAGCCTTTCAGAGGTCATCTGTGTCAGGCTCCTGACTTGTTCCCTCTTTTCTACTTCTTCTGATGTCCATCCTTTTTGCCTTTCTGGATAGGAATTGAGCATTTTAGCATGAGTCCTCCCTCTAGATCAGTTTCTCTATATGTACAGATTTTAGTAGGTTTATCCTATATTATATGTCTATATGAGTGAGTATATACCGGTGTGTCTTTCTGTTTCTGGGATAGCTCATTCAGGATGATCTTTTCCAGATCCCACCATTTACCTGCAAATTTCATGATTGCCTTTTTTTTTTTTTTTTCTGAGTAATATTCCATTGTGTAGATGTACCACAATTTAGCTGGAAATCAATCTGGCGCTTTCTCAGACAACTAGGAATAGCGCTTCCTCAAGATCCAGCTATACCACTTCTAGGCATATATCCAAAAGAGGCTCAAGTACACAATAAGAACATTTGCTCAACCATGTTTGTAGCAGCCTTATTTGTAATAGCCAGAAGCTGGAAACAGCCTAGATGCCCCTCAGTGGAGGAATGGATACAGAAATTGTGGTACATTATTAGGCTTTCTTAAACAATAATGTGTAGGAGCACTGTGTACCTGAGCATAGATTTGAACAGATCTATAACGTAAGAGTGAATTCCCCTTTGTGCCATGAGATGCCACTCCAATCAAGGAGCTGCTCATTATCTCTTCTCTTATTTTTTACTGCTCTGATATTACACTATGACCAAAAACAGGCTGGGAGGAAAGATTTTTCCCCAGGAGATGCCTATGGTTTCTGTGTGTCATGGAAGTTGGAATAGGTTTACCTCAGGATCACACTTTTATCTACCTTCTGAATAACTGGTAGCAGAAGGTACACTGATTGTGACTATTTTGACCAGTTGCATTTTTTACTCATGTAGTTATAGAAACAGAATCAATACTTTCGTAATTTTAATGCAAGTTAGGCTGCAGTCTTCACTTCTCAAATGTCAGATTCACTGGTTGTACTCCTGAGTATATTTGAATTTTTAATTTTAAGATGTGTAAGTTCACCTTCAAAACAGACTATAGTTTATAGTTTATTTTATATCACAAGAAGTACTAAAATATGCATAAATAAAAATGTAGTGTTTTGTAATTAGTTCAGGTCAATACAATTCTTTTCTTTGGAACCAGTTCAGCTAATGAATCTAGCATTCTTGTTGAATGCATGATGGGGGTTGCCAATCTTTCAACTTTGTCAAGTAAAATTAATTTATGGTGGTTAGAGTTGAAATGGAATATAATCTACCATTGCCCTGGAATATATCAATTACTAAATGAAGGTCCAATATGATGCCAAATATAAAGTCACAGAGTTTGAAAAGAAAAGTCTTCTGTTCCCCAAAGAGTTGACTTAAGATGTGAAGCATAGGGTATATCATATTAAATGAATTAGAGTGAAACAATTCACTAAGGGTTTACAGTAACCCCTGATAAGTCTTTCTAATACAAAGATAACTAGAATCAAGAAAGTTAAAAAATACTATTAAACTATTTTATGGACTTATAGATTAAATGGACCAACTGAAAAACAAATTTCTATTCCGTATCCCAATTTTTTTAAAAAAATATATATTTTAATCTATGCATTTACTTTACATCTCAATCACAGAAGCTCCCCCCTTCTGCCCACCCCAGCAGTAGCCCACTTCTGATAATGAGGTTTATGCTTGGCAGCCTGACATGTGTATTAAAGGCATTGTCTCCTTGTTATAGATTACTTTATTTGAACTATTTGGTTTTTTTTATTATTTTGGTTTTTCAAGAAAGGGTTTCTCTGTATATCCTCAGCTCTCTTGGACTCACTTTGTAGACCTCAGCTCTCTTGGACTCACTTTATAGACCAAACTAGCCTCAGAATCACAGAGATCCACCTGCCTCTGCCTCCTAGTACTGGGATCATAGGCATATACCACTGCACCCTGCTAAACTATTTCTATATAGCTATGTACATGTATTTTAGGAAGTTTCTCTGTAGTAGGTTTGCATGCAACTTTTTCAAAAGGCCTTTAAATGATGTTTATGTTTCTGACTAATCAGTCTACCATATCATCTTCACAACACCTAATATTAGAAGATCCATTAACTATTGCCCCTTTAATTCTATCTTCTCTCCAATGATCACCACAACACATACCCCCTTTACTCATTTACTTAATTCTATGAGTTATTCAAATTAAACATTCATAACTAATGATTGAATTATGTATTTAAGGAAATATATGACAATTCTCCCTGACTTTCTGTTTCCCCACTTAGCATGACTAAATTCCACTTTATCTATCTACCTTTAAGTTTTATTATTTCTGTAATGGATATCAGGGGATCTAAATCAGAAAGGAAGAAGTCAAAGTATCACTATTAGCAGATGATATGATAGCATACATGAGTGTCCCCAAAAATTCTACCAGAATACTCCTTCAGCTTATAAAAACATTCATAAAGGCAAACAGGATAAACACTGGAAGAGGGAGGAAAAAGGGAACAGGACAGGAGCTTACCACAGAGGACCTTTAAGAGTCTATCCAGCAGGACATTTAAGCAAATGCTGAGACTCATAGCTAAACTTTGGGTAAAGTGCAGTGAATTTTATGAAAGAAGGGGGAGATAAAAAGTCCTAGAGAGGGAAAGAACTCCACAAGAAGAGAAACAGAACCAAAAAATCTGGGCCCCAGGGGTCTTTTCTGAGACTGATACTCCAACCAAGGACCATGCATGGAGAGGACATAGAACCCCTGCACAGATGTAGCCCATGGAAGCTAGTGTCCAAGTGGGTTTCCTAGTAAGGGGAAAGAGGTGGTCTCTAATATGAACTAAGTGGCTGGCTCTTTGATCACCTCTCCCTGAGGAGGGGAGCAGCCTTGTCAGGCCACAGAAGAGGACAATGCAGCCAGTTCAGATGATGTAGACAGTCCTGATAGGCTAGAGTCAGATGGAAGGGGAAGAAGAACTCATCTATCAGTGGACTTGGGAGGGGCATGGGAGGAGAAGAGAAAGGGGGGTGAGATTGAGAGGAGATGGGGAAAGGGGCTACAGCTGGGATGCAAAGTGAATAAATTGTAATAAATAGAAAAAACACAGGGGTCTTTTCTGAAACTGATACTCCAACCAAGGACCATTTGTGGATATAACCTAGAACCCGCACTTCAGATGTAGCATATGGCAGCTCAGGATCCAAGTGGGTTCCCTAGCAAGGGAACAGGGACTGTCTCTGACATGAACTCAGTGAGTAGCTCTTTGACCACCTCCTCTGAATAGGGGAGCAGCCTTGTCAGACCACAGAGGACAATGCAGCCAGTTCAGATGAGACCGGATAAGCTAGGGTCAGGTGGAAGGGGACGAGGACTTCCCCTATCTGTGTACTTGGAGAGGAGCATAAGAGGAGTTGAGGGAGGGAAGGTGGTCTTGGGAGGGAAGGCGGGAGGGGGTTACAGCTGGGATACAAAGTGAACAAGCTGTAATTAATATAAAAATTAAAATTAAAAAAGTATGAAAAAAGAGACAGAGTCAGAGAAAGAGAGATACAGAGAAAATGAATGTCAAATCGTTGCTTAAATAAATGAAATCTAAAATGACAGGGACACATATTCATTTATAATGGCTTTAGGCCTTATCTTACTTTGGTCCCTGCTACCTCACTTTTTCAATGTATAAAAAAATCATTTTAAATTTATTTTAAATTTATGTATTTACTTTAAACCCTGATCATAGTCCCCTCTCTCCCCTCTTCCAAGCCCCTGTCTCCCACCCTCTTCACCCTATTCCTCCTCCCTTGTTCTCAAAAAAATGGCCCTGTCTACCATCTCACCCCAGCACATCAATTCCTGTCAGGACTGAGCTCCTCCTCATCCACTATGGCCAGACAGGGCAGAGCAGCTAGGGCAAAGTGATTGAAAGCAGGCAACAAGAAAGTCCATGTCATAGAGAGTACCTGCTCAACTTACTAGGGAACCCACATAAAAATCAAGCTGCCCATAGGTTATATCTGTGTATGGGGCCTGGGTCTAGTTCATTTGTGCTCTTTGGTTGGTGGTTCCCTCTCTGTAAGTGCCCCTGGTTAGTTGACACTGTGAGTTTTCTTGCAGTCTTCTTATCCCTTCCAGGTCCTTCTATCCTTTACTCCCACTCTTCCACAGGACTCTCCAATTTTTTCTCAATGCTTGGCTGTGAGTTCTCAGCATCTGACTCGATCAGCTGGAGGGGTTGGGGGTTCTTAGAGAATGGTTAAGTTAGGCTCCTGTCAGTAAACATAGCAGAGTATCATTAATGGTGTCTGGGGTTGGTTCTTTTCCATGGGCCACATCCCATCTTTAATTGTAGTTAAAAATCTATTCTTCACTTCAAGGGTAGAGTTTTAACTGTCCATATTCTAGAAGCACAATTGGGAAAATTATATTTCGATTTGCATATCATCACTCTTCAATTTGTACAGAAAACTCTAGCAAACTGATCTCTCATAGCTTGTTTATTGCTGCAACAAAATACCATGACCAAAAAGGAAGTTTGCAAGAAAAGGGTTTATTTGGTTTATTAGTCCACATTACTGTTTATCATCAAAGGAAGACAGGACAGAACTCAAACAAGGCAGAATCCTGGAGGCACTAGCTGAGGCCATGGAAAGGTGCTATTTACTAGCTTGCTTAACATGGCTTGTTCAGCCTGCTTTCTTATATAACCCAGGACTACCAGCTCCGGGATGGCACCACCCACCATGGGCTAGGCCCTTCCCATCTGATCACTTACTGAGAAAATGCTTTATAGCTGGATCTCATGGAGGTATTTCCTTAACTGAGTCTTTTTTTCTCTCTGATAACTCTAGCTTGTGTCAAGTAGACACACAAAACCCAGACTTCACATGTCCCTCAAGATAATTAAATTGGGAGGTCACAACATTTTCCTTGTTGATAAAATATGGAGTGGTATTAATAGATTTGATGCTGACCTGTTTCTTTATTTTTTTCTTTTCTTGCCACCATGGTTGTGTTCAGCATATGGGAAAGAAAGGCGTTTTTTGGACTGAGTTTTAAAGTACAGAAATAGAAGAGAGATCACAAGGAGACTGGTTGTTGACTGCAATGCATTCCCACCTGCTTTGGTGTGGTGCTAGTTGGAACTCAAAAGCAGAGGTATTCTGGAAGGAGTTATTTTAATGTAAAAAAATAAAAACTCTTCAGTAGGAATAGACATGTGTGACCAGGAGCATGGTCAAAGGCAGCATGCATAGTCCTGGTCACCACTACTATGATGGACAGTCATGTTGGTGAACCTTTATGGGAGTGACTGCTGACATTACCAGGAGACATAATCTCACAGCAAACTCTTGAATTTTCTGCCTCTTACAAACTTTCTCTCTCATCCTCTCATTCAATAATCCTGATAGCATCCTCTCCATCTTCTTCTCCCACTTCACTCAATCTCCTCTCCCCATGATCCAATGTTCCTCTTTTTCAGTTCAAAAAAGTGCAGGCCTGCCAGTGACATCAAGTTAACAAGACATAACAAGATCCAAGAAGCCTAAGCACAAGCCTTTATATCAAAGCTAGACAAGGCAACACAGTAGGAGAAAAAGGGTCTAAAGAATAGGCAAAAAAAAGTCAAAAGACACACCCACTCCCACTGTTAGAGTCCCACAAAAAACCGAAGCCAAATATTCTTTTTAATGACTTTTATTTTATTGTTATTTATTCATTTAATATTCACTTTATATCCCAATATGGCCCTCTCCCTCCTCTACTCCCAGTTCCACCTTTTCTTCCTCTTCTCCCTATCCCCCTTCCCATATCCTTCAGAAAAGGGAACTCCCTCCACTGACCATCACCTCCTCCCCACACAACTAGCAGCATCAGGACTTGAGCACATCCTTCTCTGCTGTGGACTGGCAAGGTAGCCCTGCCAGGGGGAGTGATTGGAAAGCAAGCAACAGAGTCCTTGTCAGAGACAGCTCCTGCTCCCCTTACTAGGGTCACACATGAAGACCAGCCTATCTATCTGGTACATATATGTAAGGGGCCCAGGTTCAGTCCATACATGGTCCTTAGCTGGTGTTTTAGTCTCCACAAGACCCCCTGGGCCCAGGTTAGTTGGCTCTGTTGGTCTTCTTGTAGAGCTCTTGTTCACCCAGGGTTCCTTCTATTCTTCCTCCCAGTTTTCCCCAAGACTCCCTGCACTCTGCCCAATGAGTCTCAGCATTGTCTGTGAGTCTCAGCATCTGTTTCCATCCATTGCTGGATGGAATGGGTCCTCTCAGAGGACAGCTATGATAAGCTCTCATCAGAATATCATTAATAGTATCAGCCAGATGTCACAGAGAGGTTACCAGAATTTGTGGACCCTCACATCTAGTCACTGGGTGTCTGAGTTCATTTTATGTTTCTAAACCAAATTAAGTTAGACTGAGTAATTTCTGAAGATCAAAATTTTAATGATTTACAGGTCTATGGCTGGGTAGACTATGAGCATGGCATTGGCATCTATTTAGCACTTAGTGAGGGCCCTGGCAGCCTTGTAATATGGTGGACAGAATTTCATGATGTATTTATTCATCAGAGTTCCTTAAAAGAACATAACACACTGAATATATGTTATAAGTAAGATTTATTAGATAGTTTATACTATAGTGGCTAGTTACAATGGCCATCTGCACACTGGAGAAGCCAAGAACCTGTCCATTTTGGAAGTCCAATGAAACTGGGTT
This sequence comes from Psammomys obesus, assembly GCF_907164565.1. Lineage (NCBI taxonomy): Eukaryota > Metazoa > Chordata > Mammalia > Rodentia > Muridae > Psammomys > Psammomys obesus. The sequence goes on from NW_026585626.1 coordinate 692,388, forward strand.
TTGGTGTCAGTTAAGAATGTTTCAAGGTTCAGCAGCAACAACAGGACAGAGGCACTCACCAATAAGAAGCCAAGGCGGGCAAGCACACAACACTGCTATTTGATGGGACTTCTTTCTTTAAATCTATATTTTTAACGTTTTGAAATCATAATATAATTACATAATTTCTTTCCTTTCTTCTATCCACCCTATCTTTCAAATGAATGGCTTTTTTTTTTTTTGTTTTCACATATGCCCTTCAGCTCCCAAATACTTTTACTATATACATAAACATATCTGGGGATATTTTTATATCTTGGAAGCTGTTGAAAGTTGTTGCCCACTCTTGGGGTTTGGGGTTCTCCCATAATTCTTCTTGGAAATACTGTTATAGACCTGATCAATAATGTAACTCTTATGATTACAGATATAACCAAGCTAATAGTCCAGTTTATATCACTCTTGGCCAGACAAAGAAAGCTTACTAGCTCAGGTTTCCCCTTCCTTTCTTACAAGGCTATAAATATTAAAGGGCTCAACCCTTGGTGTCTCATTCATCTTTAACTAACATGGAAAGGCCACAACTTCAACTATAATCAACATGATTTAGGAGACTAAGGATAAGAATTCTGGACACTGTTCTGAACTTTAATAACATTAAAATATGACTTTTCAGTAGTAAAACAAAACTGAATGTATTTACTATCAGAGAGTCTCCTGGAACCATCAATGTACAAACATTTAAAAACAAAGGAAAAACTGTTTATAAAGAGCATCTAAAGCAAAGGAGATTGTTTTATCCATTTGACAAAACAAAATGGAGATTGTGCCTTAGAGATAGTTCTTTGATGTCTATTTTACTTCACAGCTGTAGAAGTTGTGTCATGAAGATTTATGCTGAAAATAAACTATATTTATGTGTATAGTTATTAATATTGTTATTTTTATTTTATTAAAGAAATAATTATACCTACAGTATCTATTTTTGTCACTTTTGGATATAAAACTTGAGTTTATGACCTTGAGTTTTATGATATAGGCTTTCAAAAATATTAATTTAATCCCTGTGCCAAGACATTAAACACGTGATTTACTGAGATGATCATCCTTGTTTCTCTCATATTCAACTTACATTGAGTTAATCATTGATAAACAAAATTTAGTGAGGTGTTTTTGCTCATTAGACCAAATAATAGCGTTAAAATGGTGCCAAGTGAAACCAAGATCTTTAAGGAAGTAGCATAATGGCATGTTGAACAGCTCATTATCAGCCTTCTTAAGCAACAGGGTACAGTGCACATTTAACCCACTTTTTAGATTATAAATATATTATGCCTGCCCTCAGCAGCAGGTAATATCGAAATGTTTTCATTAACAGTTACTTGTGTATATGTGTGTGGTGAATGCACACACGTGTACCTATATGCGCTTTGACGAACATGTAAAGGCCAGAGAACTTTAACTATGCCACTCTGCCAGTCAAGGATAATTTGTTTTAAATATCAACTTACCAAATTTAGAATCACTTAACCAGGGAGACTTATTTAGGAACTGTCCTTATTATTTTATTAGGTATGAAAAGCTCATCCCAACTGTAGATTCTGGGAGAAGCTTAAAATGAGCATCGCAGGGCATGGCAGGATGAAGATTATTCATCCTTTGCCTGTCTGGCCTTCTTTCTTGATCTTATGCTAATCTACCATCTTGCTATTGCTGCTGATACTTTTGATGATATTGTCATCAGAATTCCAGGCTTACAAGGGAGACTAAGAGCCAGCCAGTGGCCCTCCAGGAATCTTCTGGGTCTTTGGCCAAAGATTGGAACTTCTGAGACAAACATTCCTATTTTCCCCTAGTCATTAAGTCAAAGTGCATTGTTTCTTTGCCCAAGCACTATTTAAATGTAAATACCAATTGACTTCTTTTTTTTTTTTTTTCATGTGTGATCGGTCTTTTTTTTTTAATTTTTTATTAATTACACTTTATTCATTTTGTATCCCCTCATAAGCCCCTCCCTCTTCCCCTCCCGATCCAACCCTCCCTCCTCTTTCTGCATGCATGCCACTCCCCAAGTCCACTGATAGGGGAGGTTCTCTTTCCTTTCTGATCTTAGTCATGGAATTTTATGTAAGAAGTGGGAAATAGTAAGAGCTGGAGAGGACAGGGTCTCCACAAGGAGAGCAACAGAACAATAAAATTTGAACACAGGGAACTTCCCAGAAACTCATTCTCCAACCAAGGATTATTCATGGAGATAACCTAGAACCCCTGCACAGATGTAGCCCATGGCAGTTCAGTGTCCAAGTGGGTTACATAGTAATGGGAAGAGGGACTGCCTCTGACATAATCTGATTGGCCTGCTCTTTGATCACATCCTGAGCGTGGAACAGCCTTACCAGGCCACAGTAGAGACCAATTGACTTCTTTAAGTGGGAGACAGCTAGTGTGGGACTACTGTAGTTGCTGAGACATCCAGCTTCAAGGACCCAGCAACTAAAGGTTATTAGCCTCTCAGGTGTGAGACAATTATTATTAATATTTCAGGTAATCTGATTTAATAATTCTTTTATGGGCACAAATACATACCCATTCTATCAGTTCTGCTTTCCTAGACAGCAGCAACTAATGCATACTGTCTACCCTGCTCATTGACACAGAATTCCAACTGAAACTGGAGCTCGCTTTACATGTCCGAAGCCCCAGTGACCATCCTTTCTCTGGCCCTGACAATACGTAGATTACAGTATATGAGAACAAACTGGGTCTTTACGTGGAATCTAGACTTCAGTCTTCATGCTTTCACAACAAATACTATTGCCCACTGAGCCATCTTTCCAGCCTAGCAATAATTTTTTATTCTACAAATTATCTGTTGAATGTATCAGGTACGAATCAAACATATGACTACTTTTGTAGCTGGAGAAAATCTTTAATGTATATACAGTCACGAGGCCTTTCCTGGAATTCTTCTGAGACTTAAAAAGGACTTTATTATTCACCGACATTTGTGATCTGTGTGTTTTCCTAAAAATAAATAAGAGACAAAATTTTTCTTTTTTAAAATAATTTTTATTTATTTTTATATTAATCACTGGTTATTTACTTTGTATCCCAGCCGTAGCCCCCTCCTTCATTCCCTCTCAGTCACACCTTCCCTCCCTCATCTCCTACCTGCCCCTTTCCAAGTCCACTGATAAGGGAGGTCCTCCTCCTCTTCCATCTGACCCTAGCTTATCAGGTATCTTCAGGACTGGCTGCATTGTCCTCCTATGTGGCCTAGCAAGGTCCTTCCTCCCTAGCAAGGGGGGGAGTTCAAAGAGATAGCCATTGAGTTCATGTCAGAAACAGTTCCTGTTCCTCTTACTAGGGAATCCCATTTGGATGCTGAGCTACCATGGGCTACATCTGAGCAGGGGTTCTAGGTTATATCCATACATGGTCCTTGGTTGGAGATACAGTTTCACAAAAGACCCCTGTGTCCTGATATATTTGGTCCTTGTGTAGCTCCTGTCCTCTCCAAGTCATACTAACTCCCCCTTCTTTCATATGATTCCCTGGACTCTGCCAAAGGTTTGGTTATGAATCCCAGCATCTGCTTTGATACACTGCTAGGTAGAGTCTTTCAGAAGCCCCCTGCAGTAAGCTCCTGTCCTGTTGCTTGTTTTCTCCTACTTCCAATGTCCATCCCATTTGTCTTTCTAAGTGAGGATTGGTCATCTTTCCCCGGGTCCTCTTTCTTGTTTATCTTCTGTAAGTGTGCAGATTTTAGTATGTTTATCCTATCTTATAGGTCTAGTACCCACTTTTAAGTGAGTATATACCATGTATGTCTTTCTGCTCCTGGGATACCTCACTCAGGATAATCTTTTCTAGATCCCAACATTTGCCTGCAAATTTCATGATTTCCTTGTTTTTAATTGAGAATTCTCTGTAGAGGAATACAGAATGGCAGAGAAACACTTAAAGAGATGCTCAACATCCTTAGCTATCTATCAGAGGGATGCAAATCAAAACAACCCTGATATTTCACCTTACACCCATCAGAATGGCTAAGATCAAAAATCAAGTGACAACACATGCTAGAGAGGTTGCAGATAAAGGGGAACCCTCCTCCATTCCTGGTGGGAATGTAAACTTGTGCAACCACTTTGGAAATCAATCTGGTGCTTTCTCAGACAATTAGCAATAGTGCTTTTTCAGGATCCAGCTATACCTCTCCTAGGCATATATCCAAAAGATACTCAAGTACACAACAAGGACATTTGCTCAACCATGTTTGTAGCAGCTTTATTTGTAATAGCCAGAACCTGGAAACAACCCAGATGTCCCTCAACAGAGGAATGGATACAGAAATTGTGGTACTTAAACATAGTGGAATACTACTCAGCAATTAAAGACAAAATTTTTCTTGACCAAAGGTTTTAATAATGTGTACTTTCTATGAGTTTTTCTATGCTATGATGGTTTGAATAAAATGGCCCCCATAGACTCATAGGAGGTAACATTATTGGAGGTGTGGTCTTGTTAGAGTAGGTGTGACTGTGTTGAAAGAACTATGTCAAAGGGTTTAAGATTTCAGAAGCTCAATCCAGGCCCAATTTCACTCTCTCTTCCTGTTGCCTGCAGATCCAAATGTAGGACTCTCAGCTATTTCTCTGAACCATGTCTATCTGAATGCCACCATGCTTTCTGCCATGACAGTAACAGACTAAATCTCTGAACCTATAAGTCAGCCCCAATTAAATGTTTCACTTCATAAATGTTGCCACAGTCATGGTGCCTATTCATACCAATAACACCCTAAGAGACATGCCATTCCACATTTCACATTTAATCAGAAAGATAACTGTAAAGCAGATATTCAAGCAATAGTGAAAAAGAATGCCAGAATTAGAAATTCAGAGAAATGGAAGATCATGATATAAAGGTAGAGAAAAGATCATGGACCAACTGGTCTTTACAATGAAATAATGCTTGGCAAAGCAACAGTGAACTTTGACCCAGTGGCTTGGGGAAAATAGGAAGATATGCCTAGGACATGAAAGCAAAATTTTCACACATAGCCAAAGTTAATCAGAACAGTACATAAATCCCTTGCTGGAATGTACTAAAAACATCCAAGATAGAAACCCTAACTAACCAACTTAGCAGATGGTTTTCTCTCCATGATAAATTTGGTCTGAAGTAAGGGATACAGCTTTTTTTGAGTCAAAGTGATTTTTAACAAAATTGCTCCTTAATTCTTTGGGAATTTAAGTGTGTTGTAGCCTATTACCACTGGAGTGCTGTGGATCATTTTATTTTCATTAAAATCACAGTCAGAAAGGATTGTCTGATATTGAAGGGGAAATTCAGAATTACTGAGGATGGATCTATTCTGAAAGAAAAGCCCCATACAATGGAAAAATGATAGCATCTTCAACAAATGGTGCTGGTCCAACTGGATGTCTACATGTAGAAAAATGAAAATAGATCCATACTTATCACCCTGCACAAAACTGAAGTCCAAGTGGATCAAAGACCTCAACATAAAACCAGACACATTAAATCGGCTAGAAAAAAAAGTGGGGAATACCCTAGAACTCATTGGTACAGGAGAAAACTTCCTGAACAGAACACCAACAGCACAGGCTCTAAGAGCAACAATCAATAAATGGGACCTCATGAAATTGAAAAGCTTCTGTAAAGCAAAGGACACCGTCATCAAAACAAAGCGACTGCCCACAGATTGGGAAAGAATCATCACCAACCCTCTATCTGACAGAGGACTCATATCCAATATATATAAAGAGCTAAACAAGCTGAAAAGCAACAAACCAAGTAATCCACTTAAAAAATGGGGAACAGAGCTAAAGAGAGAATTCTCTGCAGAGGAATATCGAATGGCAGAGAAGCACTTAAAGAAATGCTCAACCTCATTAGCCATTAGGGAAATGCAAATCAAAACAACCCTGAGATTTCACCTTACACCCATCAGAATGGCCAAGATGAAAATCTCAAGGGACAACACATGCTGGAGAGGTTGTGGAGAAAGGGGAACGCTTCTCCACTGCTGGTGGGAATGTAAACTGGTACAACCACTCTGGAAATCAATCTGGCGCTTTCTCAGACAACTAGGAATAGCGCTTCCTCAAGATCCAGCCATACCACTCCTAGGCATATACCCAAAAGAGGCGCAAGTACACAACAAGGACATTTGTTCAACCATGTTTGTAGCAGCTTTATTTGTAATAGCCAGAAGCTGGAAACAACCCAGATGCCCCTCAACTGAAGAATGGATGCAGAAACTGTGGTACATCTATACAATGGAGTATTACTCAGCAATGAAAAATAAGGAAATCATGAAATTTGCAGGTAAATGGTGGGACCTGGAAAGGATCATCCTGAGTGAGTTGACCCAGAAGCAAAAAGACACTCACGGTATATACTCACTCATATAAACATACAATATAGAATAAACCCACTAAAAGCTGTACATCTAAACAAACTAAGCAAAAGAGAGGACCCTAACTAAAATGTTCAATCCCCATCCTGAAAGGCAAAGAGGATGGACATCAGAAGAAAAAGAAAATAGGAAACAACCTCGGAACCCGCTACAGAGGGCCTCTGAAAGCCAGAAGAAAACAGGAAACCACCTTGAAACCTGCCACAGAGGGCCTCTGAAAGCTTCTGCAGTATAGACTGTCAAAGCAGATGCTGAGCCTGATGGCCAACTGATGGGCAGAGTGAATGGAATTTTATGTAAGAAGTGGGAAATAGTAAGAGCTGGAGGGAACGGGAACTCCACAAGCAGAGCAACAGAACAAGATAATTTGAACACAGGGAACTTCCCAGAGACTCCTACTCCAACCAAGGACTATTTGTGGAGATGACCTGGAACCTCTGCACAGGTGTAGCCCATGGCAGTTCAGTGTCCAAGTGGGTTACATAGTAATGGGAAGAGGGACTGCCTCTGACATAATCTGATTGGCCTGCTCTTTGATCACTTCCCCCTGGGGGGGAGCAGCCTTACCAGGCCACAGTAGAGGACAATGCAGCCACTTTTGATGAGAACTGATAGACTAAGATCAGAAAGAAGGAGAGGAGGACCTCCCCTATCAGTGGACTTGGGGAGTGGCATGCATGCAGAAAGGGGAGGGAGGGTGGGATTGGCAGGGGAGGAGGGAGGGGCTTATGGGGGGATACAAAATGAATAAAGTGTAATTAATAAAAAATAAATAAAAGATTAAAAAAAAAAAAAGAAAAGCCATTCCCATCTTCATGTTTCTGAAAAGGTAAGTGATTGTCTACTTTGTTCAAGATCCACAGAACAAAAGATGTATCTTAAAGTTATTTTATTTTTGTAGTTATGTATGCACCTGCTTGTTTATATGTACACTACATTTGAGCAGTGCCTGTGGAGGCGAGAAGAGTGTGTCAGATATCTGAAAGAGATATGGGCAGTTGTGAAACACTTGATATGGGTTCTGGTACCTGAACGTGGGTCCTCTGTAAGAAAAGCTAGTTTTCTTATCTGCTGAGTCATCTCTGCAGTCATCTCAAACAACAGTTTTTTTTATACCTCAAAAATATAAATGTAAATAGATATACATGAACACTTCCATGCCTTAACATGTCTTAACATGTTCACAATATTCAAATATGTATGCAGGCAGCTTTGAAAATTACTAATATTGTTTCTTTTTCTACAGTCCACTTTGAAGCTTCTATTACATTTTATTCAATTTCATTACTCATTACTTTGTACTAGTATATTTGCAATTTGAAAATAGTGCCCTGATTTGATCTTTAAGTACATTTGTATGGAATTTTTGTAAGACTTTTCCTAGATATAAGCAAGAAGTTTTTGGTACAAACAAAATAACTTTGCATAAACACTGGAACCGTAATAAGAAAAAAACCTACGCAACAACAACAAAAGAGATTTCAGCCCAATCTTTAGGATGTGGCTCATTTAACAAATGTTTTGCGGTAGATTTCTGAGTCAGATCTCAGAAACCTCAGACTACTGCAACAAATAAGCTAGAGAAGCACCACCTACCTTTTAGGGCATTGACACTCTTTAAGTGAACATGACCATTTTCCAAGAAATCAAATGGAATAATTTATCTCTAGAGGAATTATAGTCTCTTATGGGAAAAGAATGAGAAAATTTGAAATAAAAATGGAGACTTCTTGGGAGAGAAAGATTTGAATAATAACTAAGGCTCGGCAAGTGTAAAGAGCCTGCAGTGGAGCTGGATATATGGAGAGTATCTAAAGTAACCTTATTTTCTTCAGTGACGTAGCCAGTGAAAGGTCACTACCGCATTTATTAGTAAATGCTTTCATATTTAATACGATGCAAGTAATCTTAAGCAAACTCTAGGACTCAGACACACACACACACACAGAAATAAAGACAGGGGTGGGAACTTCACATGAAGAAGGGTTTCTTCAGCAGAACAAAAGAGGTATGAAAATAAAGGGAGGCTAACAGGAGTTGAGAAACAACTAAAATTTGTTATATGCATGCGTAAGAGAATAAAAAATAAAATATTAAAAGTAGTGTTTTAAATTTTTTTGTATGTGTACATACTTGTGTGTCTATTTGTGAGTGCTGGTGAACATGTGTGTAAAGGTACATTTCCAGGTGTGTGTGTGTGTGTGTGTGTGTGTGCATGTATAGAGCAGAGGATAACCTTCGGGGTTATCCTTAAGAATACTGTCGACCTACTTTGGGTCTCTCACTGGCCTATAGCAAGCAATTAGACTGGCTGGGCATCAAGTCCCAGAAATCCTCCTGTGTCTGTCTCCCCATTTCTGGGATTACAAGCACATATCAGCATGCCAGGCCCTTCTAGATAGGTTCAAGGGCTCTAGCTTGAGTCCTCGTGCTGGCATGGCAAGCATGTTACTGACGGAGCTATTTCCTCAGTTCTAGAAATGATGGTTTTAAGCAACAACAACAACAGACCAACTATGGCAATGCTCTGAGTAAGACTGAAACCTGGACGAGTGACAGGGCAGTGCTGTCTAAGCCAGAATAAAATTCTACTGTTGATAGAGCTCAAAGAGAAAACTTTAGTATGAGTTTGCTATATATAGGGACCTTCACTTGCTCATGTGTATTGTATCACAAGCTTAACTTTATCCAAAAGGAAAGGAAGAACAGCAAAAATAACTCCAGAATTAAAGGAACCCCAGCAGCTGTCCACAGAGTGCTGGTAATGTCAGACAGACTTGGCTAAGCATGAGAAAATTCAGTGTGATAGGAAGGCTGGAAGTGACAGGGTGATGGGCAGAAGAGGTAGACACTTAAATGCTAACATGAGTCTGGAGAAAACTGAATATTTTGTTATGATGGAAGCAGAAAGCATTGTCAGGAAAGACTGACAACTTTACAGCAGAGTATTTCAATCCTGTATGTCTCCCTATTTATACCACCATTAGCTAAATAAATCATAAGGATTCTCTTCCTTGACCTTTTTTTTTTTGGTATGGAGGCACAGGTTTCTAAAAAATGTTTTATTTCTACATTTCATAAAAAATGCTTGAGCAAACAAAACAGGAAATATGCACATATGACCTGGGAAAGATTAAAACAGCTTGCACAATATCTGCATGATGGCAAGCCAGACCAAATACCTGCATGGAGATGGGAAGGTGGGCATGACGCCTCATTTCATACTGAGAAACTGTTGGCATTTTATTGCTGCTGGGAGAGAGTTCATTTTTGTCAGTGATGTGACACCTGCTACATTAACTACACTCTGTGGCTGGCCCCATATCCAGCAGCTGGCCAACCGAAACTGGATTCAATTTTATTCCATTTGAAGGAAAGAGAAAGAGAAATGGACACCTATAAAATTAGGTGCATAGGCAGATAAAGAGATGGATATAGCCCAAATTAGTTGGATTAAAATGCTTAAAGAAATCAAAACATTATTTAAAAACCAAAAAACATGGAAGAGGCAAAAAAATAAATTAGATTAAGTTATATGATATACATGTAAAAGTTTTCCTTGATGTTTCTGAATTGTTTGAAATCATTCACCTCCACATTTTGAAATATCCCTATCACCAGATGCTTCACCTTGCAACAGCTAGAGAGGCACTGTACAAACAGAGTGATAATTAGTGGTCGGCTTCTAAAGTGTGCAAAATTTCTCCATGTAGTCATGAGATAACCCCTCACTACAGTGTCAAGTGGCACTAAGAGCTGAGGTCCTAACACCTGTACGAGATTCTGCACGTTTCAGTGGGGAGGTACTAGGATAAGTAATCTCATTGAGATACAGTCTTTATAAACAATAAATAAATGCTTTCATTGTACAGGTTATTGTCTATTGTTGTAAGTTAATTACCAGATATATTTAAAAATGACCATGACATTTTAAATTTTATTTTCCTTTTATGAAGTTGAACATTATGTATGCAAAATTTTACCATAATTCATGCAGCTATTATGCTTGGGGATGATCAGCTTGTACCATGTAAGTCCCACAGGAGCCTCTGGAAACCACTAAGTCATCTTGGAGCTCCCCTCCCTGTCTTTGAATGCTTTGGCATATATTTCCAAATAGTCAAAAATGTTATAGCCTCATCTCATAAAACTTCAGCCAGACTTGAAATCTTTGAAAACTTGTATTTGAAAGCCTTATGTTTGAGTAATATTTTCTAAATAGTCTTATGGAGAAAAAAGTTGCAAGATGTGAAAAAAAGGACAATAAATAGAATCCATGTCCTGGGAACGGTATGAAATCTGGAATTACAGAACCCGAGGTGAGTTTAACTGTAGGTAACAGGAGGAAAGAGGGGAGGATTGCAGCAGCTGTGCTTAAGTTTATAGAAGTACTCGTGGGCAGTGGAGCAATTTTGGTTCATTGATGTCTATTTTCTCTCTGGAGTGGGTGGTGAAATCATCTGTTAACTACGAGGGGAGAGGCAGTTTGTTCCAGATCAACACTCTATCCTCTCTAGCGATTAGGATACCTTTTTTTCATGATCCTTCCTCATTTTAAAACATGTGTCTCACATTTGACTGGAACTACACACAATATGCTGGGTCAATTAGCAAGAAAGCTATATTAATTTGAGAAATATTCAGAAGTATGTATACAAGCAACTCTAATTTTGCATAAATGCTGTTACTTTACTTACATAAATGCATTTTCACTCTCTTTTACTTATTTAATTATGCCCATCTCTCCTCCTTCTGTTCACTCAGGTCACTCTCAAACCTTTTATATAATTTTATCTCTTTTTCTGTGTTAAAATAATTAGATATGAACACACGCATGTGAACACAGAAATGTTTATGTATCTATTTATTCATTCCTCATCTACATCTGTTTGAAAATACACATATGCATTCATTGTTGTTCTTTAAAATCTGATGATAAAACATGTCCATGAGTATATATTTTTGTCAATATGGAAAGCCATGAGAATTCTTCTAATAAATTGGTAAATTTTAGTATTTTCTTTTTCAAACAGTTACATATTACGATGGAGTGTTACTATGACCTCTTTTAACTAGCTTTACTCTTGTTGATAACATTTTCTTGCTGAGTTTTGCCACTACAAAGGTTGCTGATACTATTGTCATTATATCTTTATATCTTAATGCTTTTATTTTTATGGGTAAGTCTTAGGAAAGTTCTAGGGTCAAGGCTATATTCAATATGGATTTCAAAAATGCTACCAGATTGCTTTTAGAAAAGCTCTAAAACTGCAGTTCCACAAATAGGGAAAAGACCACACTTTACCCACAGGATTTGGATAATAAAGTGACATCTTTCTCTCTTTTAAGAAAATGTATACGGATCTAATAAATATAAGGGATCTTTTATTGTTTATCTAATTTGCATTTTGCTGATGACTGGAGAAATTCAATGTCTTATATGCTATTTCGCTTTTTTAGAATAACTGTTCTATGAATTATTCAAACAATATCCTTTGTCCATTAACCCATGCAGGCTTTTTAGTTCTCTCACAAAATATTAAAGATGCTTTGCTTGTCCAAGTATTTATGTATGTGTGTGTATGCACAAATGTGTGTGTGAGTCCGTGCATGACTATATATATATACATACACACACACACACACACACACACACACACACACACACATATATATATATATATATATATATATATATATATATATATATATATGTATGTATGGACAAATGTGTGTTTGCATGAGCATATGTGTATACAGGAGTTTGTGCATGGCCATATGTCTATGTATGAATGTACATGAGTCTTTGTGTGCATGACTGTATGTAAAATGTATGTAGGAATAATGTTTGTATATGTATACTTGCCTACATTTACAATCTTCATAATGAATATGTCCAGAATCTTGTTTATTAAACTTGATTTTATTATTTTTGTAAGTTAGGTATACTATTAAGGGTAACTTTTCCTTCAATATTTATAATTTTCTATTAAAAATTAAATGTTTACTTACTAAAGGATATGAGATAACCAGTAATTTTATGTTGTCAATTTTCACTTACATTATTTTTAATTCCCAAATATACCTGGTGTTTGTGTTCTGGAACTCTCTGTAGACCAGGCTGGCCTGGAACTCAGAGACATCTACCTGCCTCTGTCTCACCAGTATAGGGATTAAATGTGTGCCCTACCATTAACAAGCTGGTGTTTGTGTTTTCATATGTGGTAAATTTTATATGACTGGTATATAGCCAAACTTCCCTCAAATTGTATTATCTGACATTTGTCTACTATCAAAAGTAGAAACTAGGTTCTAAGTAGTTTATATTAGCTCAAACCAAGCTATTACAGAGATAATGTTCCCAACAAGAGACTTAAAGAAATTATGTAAAACTATGTGCTTTGTAGCCAAGATATTGTCACCTTTCCCCAAATCTATTATTATCATTATTATCATCATCAACATCATTATTACTAACTATACATGCCATTTCATCTTCCTAGCTTCTCACTGACTGTCTTCTTGAATTCAGGAAATGCTAGTAGATAATCCCTATCATCATTTATAACTTCAATAGCCCTTGATTCCATTAACTTCTGAACTTGGACAGTTTATGTCACTTCTTCTTTTAGTGATGAAAATGTCTATAGTTGAGATTCATAATTTAACAAAATATCACCTGCATGATATTCATTACTGTTCATAACTAACAAACAAAATATGTTCATTAATTTGATCCCATTGTTTGAGAAGACACTTGCCAACCTTCCCAGAAAAGAGTAACCAAAATCAGACTTGGCTCATTCATAGGCTTCTTAGGAGACTTAGCCGTGGAAAGAGAAAATGGCAGGTGCCAGACAGTGACATAATGATAAGAGTTGCTGTATTACAGTAGTGCTGAGTTCATACATGGGAGATAATAACTGTCTTTGAAGAGTAGAAACTGTACTGCTTTATAAAAAGCCTATAACACCCAGTCCCTGCCATTTCTTCTTAAATGTCCTACAGATTGTCCTAGTACACCACGTGATTTCTTACATATACAATTAGATTGTATTTTGAGCATATAAGCATGTGAAATGTCAAATACTATGCTATCCTAACAACCCTTTGCATCCGTAATAGACAAAGAATTCGATTCAGATAGCAGTCATTTTGTGCACTTTAATAGTTCATGTTCTAGAACACCCATAACATCTTCTTAGAATGAATATTTAAAAATCATGAAAAATTAAGACAAGTTTTCATTCTGTCACATGACTAAGAACTTTGGTTCATGTTGGCTTTCTTTTTTGTGATTTTTTTTAAAAATTATTACAGTTTATTCACTTTGTAGCCCTGCAGTAGCCCCTTCCCCATTCCCATCCCCTCCCAATGCACCCTCCCTCCCTCTTTTTCTCTTATGCCCTCCCCCAGTTCAATGATAGGAGAGGTCCTCCTCCTCTTGCATCTGACCCTAGTCTATCAGGTCTCATCAGGACTGGCTTCATTGTCTTCCTCTGTGGACTGGTAAGGCTGCTCCCTTTCAGGTGGAGGTGATCAAAGAGCCAGCCCATGAGTTCATAGCAAAGACAGTCCCTGTTCCCATTACTGGGGAACCCTCTTGGACACTGAGCTACAGTGGCTACCATGTTGGCTTTCTGTATCAAGGTTGTGTTCATGACAAATCACTCAAACATAAAACTGAGTGTCTCAACATTTCTATTCCTTTGTTTAACCCAATATTAGCTAGGAAATATGTTTCACCTTAATTTACCTTTAAATTTAATTTACTATGGTAACTAATAATCTCAATTCAAATAATTTATATAACCTCACAACTTTGTTGTAATTGGTTATCCTAAGTATAATAATTTATAGATTTTTTTCCCTTTTCCAGAATGTGCTATGACTGAAGAAACATCAAAGCTCAGACTTACAGGATCCATTTCTGTCTTTCTGACTCATCAGCCTACCTGGAACCTTACATCCTTATTTTACCACCATACTAAGAGGCTTTAAATTAGCGTAAGAATGAAAAGCGAGAACATTAGATTACAAAAGATAAGTATATATTTTTCTTATTGTGAAGCAAAAAAAGAATACTGACTATTTTTCTGATTTTCTTTTTCTATTTTCCTTAAAGGGAATGAAGAAAAAAACAAAACAAAACAAAACAGTCCCATCGTTTTTCTTCTTGGACATGCCATGCTTGTAGAAAAGTACCATTGCCAAGGAAGCTAGGAGAGAACAAAATGCAGGGTTGATATTTAGAATGTTCATAAACTTGTCCTATCAATGTCATCGGCTAACAGTCCAATGACAATGATTATGTACTTCTTAGACATAGAAATTCTCACATGTCTGACTTTTTCACACTTCTGTTCTCCAGATCTGTGGCATCTTACAGATGACATGTCCTGACAGTTGCTTACTGTCCTTATCAGTAAGATTTGGGGAATTTTTACTGTATAAAGCTCTTGGGAAAGGCAGAGAAGAGTTAATATACCGGAAAGAGCATGTTGCATCTGTGTGGTTAATATTTGGTGGCCTCCCTCATTAAGGAAGATACATTTATGACAGTCAGTAGGGAGCAGAGCTGAAGCAAAACACCACGGAGCTCTATTATTCTCAATGAGGCCACAGTTGTCTTCTCCACTGTGAAAATGGCTCCTAACATTGGCTGGTTCTTTCTGGAACATAAAGAATTAAGAAGGGAACAGAGCTATTATTTGTTCTGTTTACCCCATCTTTCGTGTCATGCTGTCTTTTAGAGGTAGATAACAGTAAAAGGGACCGATCTAAAGTGTTAAATAACTCATGAGCAGGGCCTTGCCTCCCCTTTCTCTACATGCTACTAAACTCTATAAAGATGGATTAAATGAGGCTTAGAATGTGTTAGATCAAAATAATGATAAACTGTGGTGTTATAAAATAGTTTGATATCTACTGAGAAGCGTTAGTGCTTGCTCCTAGAATGCCTGTGTAAATTTTTAAATTCTTTTTTTTCACTAAAAAATCATGCATACTAAATCGTGTTAGTATGCATATACTGTTTCTTTCTCTTACTGTTTTGAGATTTTTCTTTAAATTCATATCGTGATTGTAGCCTCTCCCTCCTCTCCTCTAGTCCTACCCTCCCTCTCTCTTTCTCCTATTTTGCCTCCCCTACTCCTCAGAAAAGGGAAGCCACCTCCACCAACCCATTGCAGCACATCAAGTCTTATCAGGATTGAGCACATCCTCTTCCCCTACAGCCTGGCAAGGCAGTCCCATCATGGGGGAGTGACTAAAAAGCAGGCAACAGAGTCCATGTCTGAAAGAGTCCCCACTCTCCTTACTAAGGAATACACATGAAGACAATGCTGCCCATCAGCTACATATGTGTAGGGGCCCTATGTCCATTCCATGCAAGTTTTTTTTTTTTTTTTTTTGGTGGTGCTTTTCCACAAGACTCCTTGAACTCCATCCAATGTTTGGCTGTGAGTCTCAACATCTATGTCCATCTGCTGTTGGGTAGAGCCTCTCAAAGGACAGCTATATGAGATTCCTGTCTGCCAACATAGCAGAGTATCATTAATAGTTTCAGAGGTTGGCTCTCTCCCATTGGCTGGTCTCAGGTTGGGCCATCCATTGGTTGGACATTCCCTCAATCTCTGCTCTATTTTTATCCCTGCACATCTTGTAGACAGGCTAGATTCTGGGTCAAAATTTTGTGAATGAGTTGATGTTCCCTCTCTCCACTAGAAGTGCTGTCTAAAACTTTATTATATGATTTATGTTTATGAAAAAGAGTCATGGTTCAAGTACCTTATCCAAGAACAGAATTTCATGAGCTTAAGTGATAATTGTGTTAATGGACACTATTTTAGAAGGTAACCCTTCATCGAATATGTGTTTTATAATTGTTTGGAGAGTTGGCTGTTGAACATTTCTGTGTATTGGTTTTACCCTGGAAGAGACAGAAAAATAAATCAGAGACTATTTTTACTATTTCAATAGTTTGAGAGAAGAATTTATAACAGAATGTGAGAGAATGCAGCCATTTTCTACTTTTTCCATTTTTTTCAGGTTGTGGTAGGCTACTTTTAAAATTTCAGAGATTGTATAAATACTGATTTTTTAATATATTATAATTTACTTTTAGATTACTCTAAGAGAAAAAATGATCTGGACCTACGAGTTATGACAAAAGGGATTTAAATTATATTGTTGGAGGCAGAATGGCAAAGAAGAATCCATAAGAAGTATCACTTAAAATACTTTCCTTTACTTCTACAAATAATGTATAATACAAATGAAACTCTAACTATTAACTGATTTTAATGCTTTATGAATAAATATTAGGAAAATTTCTTTCCAAGTCTCTTCTCCCGCCTCCATTTTACTTTTTAAGATGGTAATTTTAGATAGTCTAAAAAAGTGAGAACTCTTGTATTTCAGTTTTTAAAATAAATACTGGAAAGCATAGGGTCCATTTTTTACATGGGTGTAAGAAGGTTATATGACAATCAATCAAGAAGAGTTGTCAGAAGTAAATGAGGTGCTCATACAAAATGCCAAATTTCTGGCTCCAATTACTGTATCATAAGTTTTCTTAGAAACAATGTTGCCACCACCCTTTGCTCAAGCCTCTGCTCCAGAACTCATCAATAATCTATGGCAGGGATTTTGCCCTTTGTCTCAAGGAGCATCTCTACCTAAGAAGAGAGATTGTCCATAGGCCAGGGACACAATCCATTCGGGTTTCAACTGCAGGAAGGAAATAAAAATCGACTCATTGCTTAACATTTCTTCAAGTATGTAAAAGGTCAGATAAATTGCTTTAGAGATGTAGAAAAATATGGTGATTCACATATAAGAAAGACAGTGTTGGAAAGGCTTAGGGAACACAACAAACTTGGGTAAGAGTTTCTGTGATGACAGATTTATATTTCTTTATGGTAATGTATATTATTATGATTAATTATGACATTTGCACATGAATACAGCATATACTCCTCAAATCCAACCAAATTTTTTCTATTCTCATACATTATATTTCTCCTAATTCCTAATCATTAGCCCAATTTTAAACCATTTGTAATTCTGTTTTTTTTACTGAGTTCTCAGTTATGTGTTTTACTTATTTCTAGTGAATATTTACAACATGAATTTCAATATTATTATAGTCAGTATTTATTTGCATTCTGCTATTCTCTGACAAGTTTACTGTGTGTAATTGTATTGAGTCCAACATGCTTTCTCTTCTAGTCACCATAATGGAATGTTAAGGCACTGAAATGTTGGCATAACTCTCCGACACTGTACAGAGAATACAGGAAACAAACTGTAGATAAATTTTAAGCCAGCAACATGGCTACTCTGGACAGGGATCACATTCAAAGAGAAGAACAGCTGGAATACAGACACACCTTAGTACACACCTTTAATCCCAAACAATGAAGGTAAAGTTAGTTTGTAGAAAGAAGCAACAATATTTGAAAGTAATATCTAAATGAGGGGCAGACAAAGTGCCAAATCAGAGAAAGATTTGAGAATGAGTCAGAGGTAGGATATGCCCAACTCTCATGAGAACAGGCCAGGAAAGAGAGGTGTCTTGGGAAATCAGTGCAGAGTTGGGAGAGTTGAGTTCAGTTCAGTTAAGTTTAGACAGTCCCAGCAGTTCAGACACAGTTCATTCAGTTCAGTCCAGTGGAGTTGAGTTGAGCAGTCAGTTGGGAGTGAGTGCAGTGGAGCTCAGTTCAGTAGAGTTCAGTTCCTGGAGTTCAGGGGCAGTTTTCCAAACAGGGCATTCCAGTGAGAGGCTGAGAAAACTCAGGTTGAATCAGTCAGTTTTGCAAGGCATTTGAGCCAGAACAGATGAGTTAAACTAGCCAGCCAGAGTTCAAAAAGACCTAGAATGGATGAGCTTAGTCAGCAGTAAGCCTTCAAGCTGACTATTACATCTGGCAAAGAAAAGTTACTTTTACAACAAGCTTTCGTTTTTATTTACATGTACTTTTAGTTTTCACATATGAAAATAATAATATATTTTTGTTTTCTGTTGCTCCGATTACACTTAAAATTCCATCCTCCAATCCTATCTATTTGTCTAAAAACAACAGAATTTTAATTTCTTTATGGGCAAATAATACTATAGTATGTACATTCATACATACATACATACATACATACTATAGTATGTACATACAATAAATAACTCATTTATCTCTTAGTGACTGCCTAGGGTAGCCTCAGCTGTTAAGAATTCTGAAGTAGAAAGCATGAGCTTGAAGGTTTCTCTTTGAGGTGCTGCTTTCATTTCATTTGGCTCTATGTTTGATACAACGTTCAACTTGAAATAAAACACTTTCCAGCCATTCATTTGACAGAGTAAATACCCAGAATATATATAAACAACATAAGAAACATTTAAAAATAAAAATCCAGGGAGCTCCAAGATGGTGGAGACCAAGGCACTCCATTTCTGAAGGGCAGAAGACCAAAAAATGCAAAACTGGTGAGAGGATGGGCTGCTGAAGCCAGAGCATCGACTTTGAGGCTTCTGAAGCTAGAGGGGACAACCCTTGAGCTGGGACACCTTGGATCCAGCCCTGTCCCCACCCCCGCCATGGCCATCTCCAGGGTGTTCTGAGAATGGCTAAATATCAACCCCCTGCACTCCCAGCTGCGCCTTCCCTTGCCTCATGTGTCCCAGCAGTGTAACAGCAGCAGCAGGGAGTGCATAATCTCAGGTATGGGGCTCTTCCTTACTCTAAAGGCCAAAGAGGGGACACAAATCTGAGAGTAGAAAACTGTGGTATCTCTGAGAGTACCTCATAAGCCTGCTAGTGAGATCACTGGCCCCCTGTGAGTCCCATACCCACCTGCAATTGAGTTTGTGGGCCTTCAGAGTTTTCCACACACACTTGCCAGTGAGTGCTCAAGGGCACTCTGCACTTTCCAGACACATCTGCCAGTGAGTGCTTCCTCCAGAGAGTGCTTACAGAGCCCCAGATCTGGGTCACTCCACCTACACCTCTGTTGTGGGCATCATAGGGATCTCTGGGACAGCATTCTCAACACTTGTTCTGTTGGTCTCCCAGCGGAGTCCAGCCAAACAATATGTGGAGCCAAGATGGTGCAGCCCAGGTAGATCTGAGCACTTGGAGCACAGTACTGAGACAGGCCTGGGAGCCATTAAAGGATTCCGTGCACCTGTGCATGTGTTCCATGCCCACAGAACAACGCTGCACCACCACCTAGGCTTTTGCTCCTCCCTTACACTTTACCCTCCCAGACAGACCCACCTCCACACACACTCCAGCCCTTGTACGCTTGTGCACTTGCTTCTGCAACCTTCCTCCATTAACTGTATCTGAAACACCAACAACCACTCTCAAACCAGTGGACCTCTCTCATTTTCCTGAAGAATACTCCAAATTCCAGAAACAAAAGGACCCAGTCTGCAGCATAGGCTCCAGGAACAAACAGCAAAGGTTAGAACAGGTGTCTAGAGATCTGCTTAAGAACACATCCAACAAAAATCAGGACATCATGGTTTCACCAGCAGCCCCCCAAATCAATGGATATTTTAATTCATCGGAAACATAGGAAAATTATTTTAAGCTATGCTTATTGAGTTATTAGTGGCACAAAAAGAGGAAATGGACAAAACTCTCAAAGAAATAGTGACACAAATACAGGCAAATAAAAAGGAAACTAACAAAGCTCTCAAAAAATAGAGGCAAATATAACTAAACAAATAGAGGCAAATAAAGAGGAAACAAATAAAAAAACAGATGACATAATGGAAAGACAAGAATTCACATTCAGATAGAAGAAGGAAATGGTGCAAGACATGAAAACAGAATTTGAATTAGTAAAGAGAAAACCCTGGAGCTGGCGAACTTAGAGAAAAGACCAGGAACTACAAGATAAACATCACCATTAGAATACTAAAGATGGAAGAGAGAATCTCAGGTGCTGAAGATACAGTTGCAGAAATTGATACAACTCTCAAATAAAATCGGAAAAATCCCAAACACAAAAACATCCAAGAAATCAAGGATGCCATGTAAAGACAAAGTTTAAGAATAATAGGAATAGACGAAAAAGAAGATTCCAGGCTCCAAATTTCAGAAAATATTTTCAAGAAAAACACAGATGAAAAATTTTCCCAACTTAAAGAGATGTCCTTATACATACAAAAGGCTTACAGAACACCAAATAGAGTAGACCAGAAATGAAATTCCTCATGTCAGGTAATACATAAAACACTAAATCTACAGAACAACAACAACAAAAAATATTAAAAGCAGCAAGGGAAAAGGCCAAGTAACATACAAAGGTAGACCTATCAGAATCACACCAGACTTTTCAACAGAAACCATGAAAGCCAGAAGCATCTGGACAGATGTAATGCAGACTCCCAAGAGAATGGAGATGACAAACTAGTCTACTATACACAGCAAAACTTTAAATTAGCATAGATGGAGAAAACAAAATATATTCCATGACAAAACTAAACTTAAACAATGCCTATATAGCAACCCAGTACTACAGAAGATACTAGAAGGAAAACTCCAATCTATTGAAATCAACTATAGTCAATAAAGCACAAGACATAGATAACCTCACAACAAAAAATCAAAAGAAAACAAACACACAAACACTATTATCAACAACTCCGTAATAAAAGAAATGAACATTCATTGGTCACTATTATCTATCAACATCAATGGACTCAACTCTGCAATAAAAAGACACAGATTAACAGATGTGGAAACAGGGTCCAACATTCTGCTGCATTTAAGAAACACACCTTTGCAACAATGACAGGCAGTACCTCAGATTAATGGGCCGAAAAAAGGTTTTTCAAGAAAACGAACCCAGAAAACAAGCTGGAGTAGCCATCCTAATATCTAATAAAAGACTGTCAACCAAAATTAATCAAGAAAGATGAGGAGGGACACTTCATTCCCGTCAAAGGTAAAATCCACCATGAGGATATCACAATTTGGGGAACATCTATTCCCCAAATGCAAGAGCACATGCATTTGTAAATGAAACATTATTAAAGCTCAAATCACATATCAAACCCACTACCTTAATAGTCAGACACTTCAACACTCCACTCTCACCAA
The DNA here is from genome assembly GCF_907164565.1 of Psammomys obesus. NCBI lineage: Eukaryota > Metazoa > Chordata > Mammalia > Rodentia > Muridae > Psammomys > Psammomys obesus. The sequence continues at coordinate 713,919 of NW_026585626.1, forward strand.
GGGACAGATCATCAAGACAGAAGCTAAATAGGGAAATAATGATACTTACTGAAGTACTAAATCAAGTGAACATAATAGATTTCTACAGAACCTTTCTCCCAAACTCAAAAGACTATACCTTCTTCTCAGCACCCCATGGAACCTATTCCAAAATTGACCATATAGTCAGACACAAAGCAAGCCTTAACAGATACAAGAAGATTGAAGTAATCCCTTGTATCCTATCAGACCACCATGGCCTAAAACTAGACTCCAAAAGCAACAGATATAACAAAAATCCAACACATGCCTGGAAACTAAACAACTCTCTACTCAATGACAGCTGGATCAGAGAAGAAATAAAAAAGTAGAGACTTCATAAAATTCAATTAAAATGAAGACACAACTTACTCAAATTTATGGGACACAAGGAAAGCAGTGCTAAGAGGAAAGTTCATTGCATTAAGTACCTTCAGAAAGAAGTTTGAGCAATTCATACAAGCAATTTAACGGCATACCTGAAAGCCCTAGGAAAGAAAAAAAAAAGCAGGCACACCCAAGAGGAATAGACATTTGGAAATCATCAAACTCAGAGCTGAAATCAATAAATTAGAAACAAATAAAACAATCCAAAGTATCAGTGAAACCAAGAGCTGGTTCCTTAAGAGAATCACCAAAAAAAAAAAAAAAAAAAAAAAAAAAAAAAAAAAAAAAAAAAAAAAACAAAAACAAAAACAAAACAAAAAAAAACACTTAGCCAAACTACCTAAAAAGGCAGAGAGAAAATACACAAATCAACAAAATTTGAAATGGAAAGGGGAACATAACAACATAACAATAGACACTGAGGAAATTAAAAGAATCATTAGGTTTTACTTCAAAAGTCTATACACTACAAAATTTGAAGATCTAAATGAAGTGGAGAATTTTCTTGATAGATTACATTCACCAAAGCAAGATCAGGTAAATAGATTAAACAGTCCTATATCCCCCAAGGAAATAGAAGCAGTTATGAAAACTCTCCCTTCCAAAAAAAGTCCAGGGCCTGTTGGTTTCAGCGTAGAATTCTACCACACCTTCAAAGAAGAGCTAATGCCAATACTCTTCAAACTATTCCACAAAATAGAAACAGAAAGAACATTACCAAACTCATTCAATGAAGCCGTAGTCACCTTGATACCTAAACCACAGAAAGACCCAACAAAAAAGAATTTCAGACTTCTGTTATGAAAATTGATGCAAAAATAATCAAATATTCACAAACTGAATCAAAAAACACATAATATATATCATCTACCATGACCAAGTAGGCTTCATCCCAGGTGAGGGGTGTTTCAGTATATGGAAATCCATCATTGTAATCCACCACATAAACAAACAGAAGGAAAAAAAAAACATATGATCATCTCCTTAGATGTTGAAAAAGCATTTGACAAAATCCAACTCCCATTCATGTTGAAAGTTTTAGAGAGATCAGAAATATAAGGAACATAACTAAACATAGTAAAGGCAATATTCACCAAGCCTATAGCCAACATCAAACTAAATGGAGAGAAACTTAAAATAATCCCACTGAAATCAGAGACAGGGCAAGACTGTCCATTTTCTTTGTATCTTTTCAATATAGTACTGGAAGTCCTAGCAAAAGGAGTAAGATGAATAAAGAAGATTAATGGATTGTACATTGGAAAGGAAAAAGTCAAAGTATCACTATTTAAGGATGATATGATAATATACTTGAGTGACACCAAAAATTCTACCAGAGAACTTTTTTAGCTGATAAACACCTTCAGCAAAGTGGCTGGATACAAAATGGTCATCCTGCCAAAAGCAATTTATAGATTCAATGCAATTCCAATCAAAGTACTAATATAATTCTTTACAGAACTTGAATGAAAAATTCTCAATTTCATACAGATAAACTAAAGCCCAGGATTGCTAAAACAATTCTGTACAGTAACAGATCTTCTGGAGGTATTTCCATCCCTGATCTCAAACTGTACGGTAGAGTAACAGTAATAAAAACTACATGGGTACTGGTATAGAAACAGAATGGGAGATCACTGGAATCTAATAGAAGACCCAGAAATAAACCCACACCCCTATGGACACTTGTTTTTGACAAAGAAGCCAAAACCATACATTGGGAAAAAAAGACAGCATCTTCAACAAATGGTGCTGGTCTAATTGGATGTCTACATGTAGAAAACTGCAAAGAGATTCATATTTATCACCCTGAACAAAACCAAAATCTATGTGGATCAAAGGCCTAAACATAAAACCAGAAATAGCAAACTTGTTAGAAGAAATAGTGTGGAAGAGCCTTGAGCTCATTGGCACAGGAGACAACTTCCTGAACAGAAATGCCAATAGCACAGGCTCTAAGACCAACAATCCATAAATGGGACCTCATGAAAATGAAAAACTTCTGTAAAACATAAGACGCTGTCATCAGAACAAAACAGCTGCCTACAGATTGGGTCAGGTTCTTCACCAACCCTGTATCTGACAGAGGGATAATATCCAGAATATATAAAGAACTAAAGAAGTTAAACACCAACAGACCGAGTAATTAAAAATGGGGTACAGAGCCAAACAGAAGTCTCAATAGAGGAATATTGAATGGCAGAGAAACGCTTAAAAAAATATTCAACGTGCTTAGTCATCAGGGAGATGCAAATTAAAACAACCCTCAGATTTCACCTTACACCCGTCAGAATGGCTAAGATCAAAAACTCAAGTGACAATACATGCTGGAGAGGATGTGGAGAAAGGGGAACGCTCTTCTATTGCTGCTGGAAATGTAAAGTTGTACAATCAATTTGGAAACCAATCTGGTGCTTTCTCAGAAATTTGGGAATAGTGCTACCTTAAGATCCAGCTATACCACTGCTAGGTTTATATCCAAAATATGCTCAACTGTACAACAATGACTTTTTTTTTTTTTCTCAACCATGTTCGTAGTAGCTCTAGCCAGAATAGTCAGAGGCTAGAAAAACCTACATGTCTCTCAGCAAAGGAATGGGTACAGCAATCAGCAATTGTGGTACATTTACAAAGTGGAATACTACCCAGCTCTTAAAAACAAGGATACCATGAAATTTGTAAGCATATGTTGGGAACTAGAAAAGATCATCTTGAGTGTGTAATCCAGAAGCAGAAAGACATACATGGTATATACTCACACATAAGTGGATATTAGCCATGTAATATAGAATAAACATGCCAAAATTTATACTTCTAATGAAGCTAAACAATCAGGAAGATAGTAGGAAAGATGCTCAATCCTCATTCAAAAGCACAAATGTGATAGAAATTGGAAGCAGGAGAAGACAGGGAACAGAACAGGAGACTACCACAGAAGCCTCTGAAAGACTACTGACTGAGGCATCTAAGCAGAGGCTGAGAATCATAGCCAAACTTTGGGCAGAGTGTATAGAATTTTATGAAAGAAAGGGGAGATAGAAAGACCTGTAGGGGACAAGAGGTCCTAAAGGGGACCAACAGAGTCAAAACAAACAAACAAACAAACAAACAAACAAACAAACAAAAACTGAGCCCTGGGGACTCTACAGAGACAGATATCCCACCCACGGACAATGCATGCAGAGGACTTAAAATCCAGGCTCAGATGTAGACCATAGACTCAGTCTGCAAGTACATTCCCTAGTAAGGGGAGCAGGGGTTTTCTCTGGCATGAAGTTAGTGACAGGTTCTCTGATCACCTCCCAGTGGGGTGTGCAGCCTTGTCTGTCCACAGAGGAAGACAATATGAGACCTGATTGGCTAGCTTCAAATAGAAGGGGAGGAGGACCTCCACTTTTAGTGGACTAGGGAAGGAGCATAGGGGGAGAGGAGGTGGGGGGAGAGTGGGATTGGGAGGAGATGAGGGAGGGGGCCACAGCTGGGATACAAATTGAATAAATTGTAATAAATGATAATAATAACTTATGTATACCCATTAGTGAAAAACATGTATATTAGTGCCTCTCCAGAGAAAAGAAAAAAGTCCACTAAAGGAATTGAACTATTGTGTGAAAATGCATAAGTGGTTCTAGGAATAAAAAAGGGAGATCAGATGTGAGTAGCAGCGAGGAAGCCATGGAAGACTTCTGAGGAAATTCATGAGGGCTTATGGAAGTATTACCAAAATATACTCTTAACCCAGGATATGAATGTTTTGTAACTGGGGCAGACAGGAGGCAAGGACAGTGTTAGAAGCAGCTCACTTGTTAAGGAATTGTTTCGCCCAAAAACAGTGAACTAAAAAAGGGAAGAAAAACGGGAGAAAATGGCTTCAGTCTTAGTGTTCATTATATTGTGGTTAGATAAGAATGCCCCTCCTAGACTCAAACATTTGAATGCTTGGTCACCAGGTAATGGCACTGTTAGAAGATTTGGCCTTGTTGGAGGGGGTGTGGCTTTGTAAGAGAAAGCATGTCACTGTGCGTTGGCTTTGAGGTTTCAAAAGCTCAAGCCATGCCCAGTGGCCTAGTGGCTCTCTCTCTTCCTGCTGCCTGCTGATCAAGATGTAGAACTCTTGGTTCCTCCAGCACCATGTCTGCCTGCCTGCCATCTTGCTTCCTGCCATCCTGATAATGGACTAAACCTCAGAAATGTAAACAAGCACCAGTTAAATGTTTTTCTTTACAAGAGTTGCTGTGGTCATGGTGTCTTTTAACAGCAATAGAACACTGAATAAGACAGTCATTTATATCAGCATTCCTAAACTATAAGGAGAACATGAAAGAGAAAAATCTCTAAACGGGTTTGGGGCTAAAAACATTCAGGTAGGGGCTAGAAAGCTGGCTTAGCAGCTCAGAAGTTTATTGCTTTTGAAGAGATCATGGATTTATTCTTCTGCATCCAAATAAAAGTTCACATTATAGTTTCAGCGGACGCAAGACCCTGTTCAAGCCTTGTCCGTCCCGCACATGTGTGATTTACATTAACATATGCTGGCAGACACAGTATTCATTAAACAAGCAAACAAATATTAAAAATGTTCATTTTCTCATAAAGTCACTTTGTCATAGCATAAAAAAAATGAAAAAGTGACTAAAGCATGTCTGTCTCCATGCCCTGGAGTTTATTAGCATGTAAGACAATCTCAGAACCCTGAATAGTTAGAAGTGATGATTTCAAGAGGTGAGAGGTAAAAATCACAAGAAGAAAAAGAAGAAGAAGAAGAAGAAGAAGAAGAAGAAGAAGAAGAAGAAGAAGAAGAAGAAGAAGAAGAAGAAGTAGTAGTGGTTGAAGACCTCATTTACTGATGACATGTTCATTGACATCTGGATGTTCATGCCTTCCAGCAAACTCCTCTGTTACTATCTTCATACCAAGGAGACAGTATGAGGGGAGAGGCCTCCGGAAGGTGAGTAAGTCAAGAGACTCTGTATTCACATACAGCACTAACATGTTTATAAAAGAGGCCTGGTGCAGCTCACTTGCTGTTTTATTTGACATGGAGGCAGAATGTGGTCTCTATGGGCACAATAACAGGTTGCTGTCAGGCAGAAACCTGCTGGTGCCTTGAGTTTTATACTCTCCAGAGCCCAGAACTGTTATAAATAAGTGTTGTTTATAAACCATCCCTCATTTGGCATTTTTGTCAGTACAAACTGAATAGACTAAGATACAGCTCAGGGCATTATATTAAATACTTGATCTGTGTTATTTAATCAAGGTTAAGATTAGAATCCAGAAGGTTGTCACTCACTAAATGAATATTCTGCACACCAGGGAGAGCACGCAGGAGAGAGAAGCCTTTCTGAAGGAAGACATTTCAAAGGGTGAAATATCAGATGTTACCTCAGGAGGAAGAGCCAGTATTTGTCATTTGTGATGAGTGCAACCGTTCTTTTGTTCTTACATGGAAACATAAGCTAACAATTCTCTTTTATATTACAGCCCAGAACCACGAAATACTCTATGGTCCTGAGCAGCCCATGTGGATTTGGAAAAGAACATTTAGTTGATTGTTGCTTCCTGTGAAAACTGATTACCTCAGACTCCTCTGCAGATCAGCTGCTGGGGAGCGACTCTAGTCATTTTCAGAAGCAGCTGTCACAGACATGAATGAGTCAGGCTGGGGACAAAAAAGATGAAAACTCGTTCAGCGAAGTACTGCCTGTGAGATAAGCAGTGAAGAACAACTGACCTCAAGACTCTGGAGCTTTGCCCTCTTCTGTGAGTCTCAGGGTAGTTGGTTACAGACAAGAGAATTCATATGCAATACATACTTAATTATTGTCCTTTAAAAATGGATCTATGGTATTTTAAAAGGTCAATATTGGACTGTGTTTCATCTCTGTTAGGGAATGAAGAGTGATGCTTCTATGCCTGGCTTGTTTTACTAAAGTGGATAATATCTAGTTCCACACTATAGTCAACAGAGTAATTTCTCTAGTCAACAGAGGAATTTCATTATTCTTTAGGGTAAACGAATAAAATTCATATGTAAATATATGTAATGCAATTATTTTTGTGAGCAAGTATGACCTTGTGGGAAACATTCTGGTTAATGATATCTGTGAACTTTGGAAGTAAGCCTATACACTGAGCATACTGTCTTACAGATAGATACCTGTGTCTTAGTAATTTTACCTGGTGCTGAGACAAAGTAGCTGACAAAGGTAACTTAAAGAGAACAGGATTATTTTGGTTCACAGTTTGAGGATACAGTCTATGAAGACAGTGAGGTTCCAGGCAGCAGGAGTTTGACAGGAATGAAGCAGGGTAAGGAGTGAATGCTTATGCTCAGTTTACTTTTCACTTTCTGTGCTGCTAAGGACTCAGGCCCAAGAGATGATATTGCCTTCTCTTTGGATGAGTCTTTCCATCTCAGCTAATCTGATCAAGGTAATCCTTCACAGGAATTCCTAGAGGCTAATTTAATGTAATTCATGCCTCACAGGTGTCTAAAGGACTAACTCCTGAGGAAGGGGTTTTCAACCTGTGGGTCACGACCCCTTTGGTAGTCAAATGACCCTTTCACAGGGGTCATCTAAGACCATTTGAAAATGCAGCTATTTACATTATGGTTCATAACAGTAGTAACATCAGAGTATGAAGCAGTAAAGAAAATAGTGTTACAGTTGGCGGTCACCACAGAGTGAGGAAGTGTATTAAAGGGTCAAGGCTTTAGAAAGGTTGAGAATCACTGTCCTAGGGGATCCTAGATTTTGTCAGGGTGGCAATCAGCAGTCAACCATCTCATCAGACAACATGAACTACTAGCAAAGTCTGTCATTGTATCCTCTATTGTATAACAAATTTAACATGTTCTAAGAATGTTTACACCTGGTTAGTACCCAGAGAAAGATGGCTCCTCTGGTCTTTCTCAGTGTTGCCAGCTTTAGCAAAGATAGCTAGTTGAAAACCGGTCATTACTTTATGCAAAACAACACATATAATTTTTATAGACTGCCATTCAAGTCTCAGGGTCTGCAATCAGGTTTGTGAAGAACTTTATGATTCAAGTGATGGACCGACCACACACTGGATAAAGCAAATGATCACAGCATAACGGAACCCAACAGACTTAACGAAACTTGGTGCTGAAAACCTCCAGAAGATATTGCATATGATTAATACATTTTGTTTTTATTATTTAGTCATGGGGGTTGATGATAGGTTCACAGTAAATGGATGTGAAATTACTATCCCAGCTTTGGCTTTTGTTAAAATATTCTCACAAATGCAAAATGATGTCATAGTTTAAAGACCTATTCTTTCAGACATTTATGCGTTAGCTGACAGGCTCAGTGTAGAAAATAGAGCATGAAAGAAAGATGATTATTTTGTCTGCTTGAGTGGGAAGTATATTGCAGCCAAGTTACCAGCGTCATAAAGAATCCTAGTTTGCAAAGTCTGAGAGACTATGAAATTATGGTTTGTTTGTTTTTTGCTTGCTTGTTTTCTTGGCTTCACAGCATCAGGATCTGCTGGAGCAGAGAAGAGCAGGAGAATGTCCCTCTTAACATCCTATTAAGAAAGACAAGGCTGTTTTTCTTTTTGCTCCAGCTCATCTTCCTACAAATAAATTGTAAAGTGGCAGCAAGAGCATTGCAAATCAGCAATTTTTCCGTCCTTTGGATGCAAATGAATGGTAAATTTACTTAATGTTGATTCATCTAACAGTTAATGTTTGGGCCATTTCTGACTAATGAACTATGTTTTGTCAGACTAAATGCTTTCCTTAATCTTAATACTTCACGTTATATGTGCATTTGTGTGCATATAACACATAAAGTTTATAGGACATCTTGTTTCACTTATTTGTGCAGTAGTCATCATGGGGACAATTTTTTAAACAGGCCTCATCTTGTTGGTGAGCAAAAGTAAATCAGGCATTATAAGGTAACCTAAAATTATATTTTCCTTGTATCGTGTGAGTTAACATAAAATGCATTAAACAATCTTCCTCCTTGTAGATAAATGTGCTGAGGCTTAGTAAAAAATAAAAGGCTTCGGATTGTCTAGCAAGTCACTTAGCCAATAACACATCCTCTCCTCCAAATAGTGAAAAATTACCACAGCTGCTGGAAAAGGTAGTAAGCCGATGAATAAGTGAATGCTTGGACCCGTGCTATATCAATAGCTGTCTCACGATGCTGAGTGAACAAGCACACACATCTCTGATACCCACAGGTTTCCCTGGGACCGAAGCTTTTCTTCCAGGTCCCACCAGATTTATTTCAAATAACTTTCATGGACTCTCGCCAGGGAACACAGATTTAGCAGTGGAGAAGGGCAGTCAAAGCTTCAAAATATTTTGCCTCTGAGGTTCTGCCCCCAAAACAACTTGAAAACATGGAACAGGTAATGCTTCTAATTTAAAATTTGAACAATACATATCCTTATAGCAATCTCAGCTTTGTCTCTTTTTATTTGCCATTTCACCCTGAGTGTGTATATAGTATTCAGTCCATGGGCATGGTACTATGTAATATCAGCACTTGAAGTACACCTTGCCAAGTTATTATCATTTGTATTCAAGTTCAAATTCAAGCATTGAGCTATATCATGGCCTAAGGCAATCCATTTCTCCATCATCCTGAAGAGTTGCTTTGTTGCCTGTTCTATCTCTGACACTGCTAACACACTGATACTATTAATTTTGTATGAGATCTTTGATCCCAAAAGAGGCATCAAGGCATTAGCACTGATCTCCTAGCCTTCAGCATTGCCAGTTTGGGCCAAAAGTATTGTTGAAATCTTAAACGGTCAAAAGGGTTTGTGACTTTTTGTGTTTGCTTAGATATTGAGTATGTTTAGTTCAAACTTTGTTAAAATATTCCTCTTAATATTTAATGATGCTTGTATAATTAATATGGACTCATATTTTATAAGTTTAAATCCCTTAAGATTTAAAAATGCATTCCTAGCTAATCAAATCATTTCAAACTATCTGTAAAATTATGACTCTTGCCTGTCAACATTTCTGAAGTACTTTTGGCAATGTGAATAAACAGCAGTCATCAGGGTATTCATGAAATTTGTTCTCCAACCAAAGACCATGTATGGATATAACCTACAACCCCTGCTCAGACATAGCCCATGGTAGCTCAGTATCCAAGTGGGTTCCCTAGAAAGGGAGACAGGAATTGTTTCTGACATGAACTCAATGTCTGGCTCATTAAGCTTCCCCTCCCCCCTGAGGGAGGAGCAGCCTTGCTAGGCCACAGATAAGGACATTGCAACCATCCTGAAGATACCTGAAAAGCTAGGACCAGATGGAAGGAGGAGAGGAGGACACCCCCTCTCTGTGGACTTGGAAGGGGCAGGGAGGAGATGAGGGAAGGAGGGGAAGATTGGGAGGGAAAGAGAGAGAGGGCTATAGCTGGGATACAAGTGAATGTATAAAATTATTTAAAAATAAAAAAATATTAAAATAAATAAATAAGAAATTTGTTTTCAAAGTATATAACTCTCTAACATCACATTAAGACAAAATTTGATTATTTATATCATGAAATATATATATTTTATACTTCTTTGGGGAAAAGGAATCTTTTATTTTTGTGACTTCAAAATAAAAATAGTGTGTATGTGTGTGTGTGTGTATTCGAGAGAGAGAGATAAGTTAGGGGAAGGAAATCAAGGCTTCAGTGGCTGAAGTGGGTGTTTGGGTTCTGTATGAATTTCATTTATAATATTTAAGTAATTTTGCCATGTTAAAAATACTATGGAGTTGTACACAGTGGCACATACCTGTAATCCCAGCACACAGGGAGGCAGAGGCAGGAGGCTCTCTGTGAGTTTGGGGCCAGCATGGTCTACAAAACAAGTCTAGGAGAGTCAGGGCTACACAGAAAAATCCTGTCTCAAAACAAACAAACAAGCAAAAAGAATACTTCAGAAAAGAGCCATACTATACTTTTGAGTTTAGTATTTTTTCTCATAAAACAAAATTCTATAGAAATTTATTCAGGTTACACTTAAATTTTTTTCTTTATTATTATTATTTATTACAACTTATTCACTTTGTATCTCAGCTGTAGCCTCTCCCTTATCTCTTTTTGATCCCATCCTTCCTTCCTCTTCTCTCCCTATGTCTCTCTCCTAGTCCACTGACAGGGGAAGTCCTCCTTCACTACTATCTGACCCTAGCCTATCAAGTTTCATAAGCACTGTCTCTTTCCCTATGGCCTACTTGTTAGGGGGAAGTTATGGCCTACAAGTTAGGCCAACTTGCCAGGGGGAAGTGATCAAAGAGCCAGCCACTGAGTTCATGTCAGAGACAGCTCCTGCTCCCTTTAGTAGGTAACCCACCACATGGATATTGAACTGCCTATGGGCTACATCTGAGCAGGGAGTCTAGGTCCTTTCCATGCATGGTCCTTGGTTGATTCATCAGTCTCTGCAGGACCCCGTGAGCCCAGAATTTTTGGCTCTGCTGGTCTCCTTGTGGAGTTCCTGTCCCCTCCAAGTCTTTCTATCCCTCCCTACTTCTTTCATAAGATTCACTGCACTCTGCTCAATGTTTGGACAGGAGTCTCAGCCTCTGCTTCGATACCCTGCTGGGTAGAGTTTTTCAGAGGATCTCTGTGGTAAGCTCCTGTCCTGTTCCCTGTCTTCTCCTTCTGATGTCTATTTTGTGTGCCTTTTTGAGTTAGGATTGAACAACTTCCCTAGAGTCCTCCTTCTTGCTTAGCTTCTTTAGGTGTATAGATTTTAGTATGTTTATCCTATATAATGTGACTAATATTCACTTATAAGTGAGTATATACCATATGTGTCTTTCTGTTCCTGGTTTCCTCACTCAGGATGATCTTTTCTAGTTCCCACCATTTGCCTGTAAATTTCATGATTTCCTTGTTTTTAGTTGATGAGTAGTATTCCATTATGTAAATATACCACAATTTCTGTATCCATTTTTCAGTTAGGGGACATCTAGGTTGTTTCCAGATTCAGGTTATTCTGAATAAAGCTGCTAAAAAGAATCAAGAAGTTAAACACCAACAAATCAAATAATCTAATTAAAAATGGGGTACAAATCTAAACAGAGAATTCTCAACATAGGAATATCGAATATCAGAGAAATATTTAAAGAAATGTTCAACATCCTTAGTCGACTGGTAAATGGAAATCAAAACAACTATGAGATTCTACCTTACAGCCATCAGAATGTCTAAGATCTAAAACTTAAGGGACAACACATGCTGGAGAGGATGTGGAAAAAGGGGAACCCTCCTCCATCACTGCCAGGAATGTAAACTTGTAAAACCACTTTGGAAATCAAGCTAGCACTTCCTCAGAAAATTAGGAATAGTGCTACTACAAGATCCAGCTATACCACTCATGGGCATATACCCGAAAGATATTCAACCATACAACAAGGACATTTGCTCAACTATGCTCATAAGGCTTTTAAAGTTAATTCTTATTTATTGGAAAGTAGAATTCAATGATATGGATATTCCACAGTTTGTCTGTTCTCTCACTGAGCCACAGATGAGATGATTTTAGATGTGGCAATCACATACAGAAATACATACTGATCATATAGATATAAATGTTTTATGCAGTTTTTGTGAGTGAACAGACTTCAGTTCTCTGAAAAAATTCCAAGGAGGGTAAATGCTGGGTCATATTTAGTTTTTAGGAGTCAAGCTTCCTGAGTGCTCAATTTTGTAGTCAAATCACCACATAACTGAACCTTGCTGCATCATGGTCGAACTCAGTATATTTGTTGTTTTTAAAGAACTATCAATTCTAATTGTGTAGTGGACTTAATCTCATTACTTTTGCCTGTAATTCCGTAATGGAAACTGTCTTTGAGCATTTTTGATGTTTCTAATCACCCTGAAGAGATCAGTGAGCACATCCTTTGATGACTTGCTGATACCAACAGAGAGAATCTTGTTCTGAGAAAGGACCCCTCTCCTCAGATTTCTTGTTCTTTCTGTAGTATGGCTCAGAGACAACCTAAAGCCCAGTCACTGTCCTCCACAGCCCACAGCACTGTCCTATGGAACAATTTCCATAAAGGCCACTCTCCTTTTACCTTTATTTTTATCAGTTATCACAGATTACCATTGGGTGCCAGGCTAGTTCTTATTTCTCACTTTCATTTTTGTAGGGCTCTGGGCATGGTCTGTTCTAGCTATATCTCTATCTAAGGTATAAAATACATTTTAAAATTCATCGTCCAGCAATGTAAAATAGTCTCTAACTTCAGCAAGCTATAAAAGATGGTTTCTTGGTCTCCCAGAGTCCTGGGTTTTCCTGAGAATACTTCTTTGATACTCTCAGCAAGTGTACTGCTGTCTTTTTCTTCCTCAGCCTATGTGTTCTTGATCATGGAGGTTGAGTAAATGATGTCTTTGTCCTCTTTTCTGCTTTCATTTGTCATCTCTTCCTTATTCCTATTGGAGCAAGTACCACTTATTTTTAGTCATGTAATGACCTTGGCCACTTCCTTTATTTCTCAATGGTTTTAACTTCCAAATCGTTCTCTTATTGGCTACTACTTTTGTGTTGATTCTGAATTTCATAAAAAATAAGGATGAGAATTCCATATGAGAGACAGACTTGGCTCTGTATCACAGTGATCTGCTATTCTATTCTCCCTCTGGCTTCCCCAATAGGGCTAGAGATTATCTAAGCCAACAGCTATAATTTATTCATCTTTGAACTTTTTGTGTCTTAATATCTCCTTGCATCCCTTCTAACCCCAACTCACTTAATTGAATGCACCCATTATCAGCACTTTAGTTCCATTAAACATCCCATCCTTTGATTTGATTATCTCCTTAGTGATTATCACTTTAATATTGTAATTTCCCATATTATCTGTTATAACATTCTGGGGTTCCGGGGTTGAAGGTTGCTGAGGAATGTAAAATCGTTCCTCCAATGTTTATTTAAATTCATGAACGCAGCATTTCAGGTGTTTGCATTTGGCATGTAACAATGACATACTTCCTTAGTATACTGGTCACAATGCTTTCTTCTTTATGAAATTTCTGAGACTTGTTCACAGACCCAGACTCTCAAGGGATGACCTGTCCTATTTCCCGAAAACACTGAAACCACCTAAATGAAAATTTCTAAAGATAGCCACTACCCTGTTACCTTTCTACAAGAACCTGCCTTTTATATTCTGCACTCCACTGTCATCCAAATTAAAACACTTCTCCATATTTAACTACAGGACTTCGATCCTGCAGCTGAGTAATTCCAGAAAATACTCATTTTTTTTTCTTTTTATTATTAGTTACATTTTATTAACTCTGTATCCCAGCTATATCCCACTCCCTCATTCCCTCCCAATCCCACCCTTACTCCCTCATATCCTCCTTACCCCTTTCCAAGTGCACTGTTTGGGGAGGACTCCCTCCCCTTTCATCTGACCCTGTTTTATCAGGTATCCAGAAAATATTCTTACATCATCATGTTTCCCTCTGTGTTGAATTACTTCTAACAAAATAGCACTGTGTTACTATTTTATCATTTTAAGCAAAATAAAATCATCCAGGATCTATTGACACTCTGTGCTGCCAGTTTCTGCTCCACTTATTCGTTCATAGTTTCATTTTGTGATGCTGTGATAAAATACCTTGACAAAAGCAATTTCGGGATTAGGCATTGAGTTTAGCTCAGAATTCCAGGTCACAGCCCATCACAGAAGGGAAGTCAAGGTGGCAGTTACACGACAACCACATGAATGGAGTGACCTGGCCTGGTAGAACTCTGCAAAGACGATGGTGCCATCCACAGTGGGCGGGTCCTTCCACATTTAATAACACCGACATTCCCCAGAGCCCTCCACTTAGGTGATTCTATGTCTCTCAAGCTGGCAGTTATTACTAACCATCTTGCTTCTGGAACACAGCATCTTAAGAGTTGCTGGTAGTTGTCATCTCCTTGAAAAATCTTTTGTCTATTGACAGCTTTATGACTAACATCCCAGGCCTAAATATAGATCAGAAAAAAAGTATAAACTACTTTTTTTTTAAAATGAGTGGCTTCTTTTTTTTTTTGCATGGAAGGCTTTAGAAATCAATTAGGTTTCTGTTTTGCATAGTTTTATAGAAAAGGGAGCATGCGATTAAAGGTGATAAATTGAAAGAGGGACTTAGTTTCTTGTTTAGATTGGTCTCTGATTCCTTTACCTCCTAATACAGAAAAGACATCTGTCATCTGACAGCCTTCAGTGCCCTCCCTTCCCCAGTGTTATGATCTGTTTCATGGAGAAGATAATAGCAAGACACAGAGTAACTCCTATTTCTTTTTCATGAACCAGGCACCATAGTGTGGGGCAGTAGCCACTGCCCTCATCAAAGATTCCCAGCACTTTCACACCATTAAAAATATGGCCAACCCTGTGCAGCTTGGGGTTTTCCTCCTATGTTTAAAATCTCTCCCTTTAGTGTCTTTTGTTTGTTGTTCCACATCTCACATTTCAGCAAATATAGTTTGAAAAGAGGTGAATTTTCTAGGTAAAACATAGACCAACATAGAGTATTTTTCAACAGCAACAGGATCGTGCTAAGTTATCTGGAGGGAAACAACAAAAAGAAAAGAAGTAAAGCAAGCAAACAAACTAAAATCCCACGAAATGAAATCCTTGTCTCTCTGCTTTCTATTCTCTCCAATAAGAGGTTGATTACTATGCTGGTGAGGCTTTATTTACTTATTTGTTTTCAACATAACACAAACTAGAGTCATGTGGGAAAACGGAATCTGACTTGAGAAAATGCCTCCATCACATTGCCTATCGACAAGTGTATGGTATGTTAATTAAAGCTATAATGAATAATTTAGATAGATTGTGTATTAAAACTATCAGTATTAATTCTTTGATTTATAGCATTCCTCTGTTTGCAACTCAAGGTCAGAAATATCTGAAAAAAATCTTTTTTTCAAACAATATTTAAATATATTTATGATGTTTACCACAAAGAGAATCATGGTAGCTATTATGTAAACAGAACTCACCACATTCCATTTCTTTTGTTTGCTTGTTTGTTTGGTTTAGATTTTTTGTCTGTTTGTTTTGAGACAGGGTTTCTCGGTGTAGCCTTGGCTGTCCTGGACTTGCTTTGTAGACCAAGCTGGCTTCAAACACACAGTGATCTGCCTTCTTCTGCCTCCCTGAGTGCTGGGATTAAGAGTGTTCACTAGCACACTCGGCTATATTAAATTTCTTTATGTTTAAGTGAAGTATATAGGTAGTGTAAGTAGTGTAGAAGGATAGCTTTGATAGCTGAATTTGCGACTCTGACAGAGGTATTGCTGCACTGGGACCAGAGTACCTGAGCCTCACACCATTAGTGACCACAGGCAACTACATCATTGATGTAAGAGTTGATTGCAAATTTGGATCACCTAACTTCTACATACACGCCAGACCAGAGGAGTATGAGAGTAAACTTTTCAAGTTATTACTGATAAATGATGTTTATCAGTTTCCAATGGATGAATTGAGTTAAAAAATTATTATGCTAAGGTTTGAGGGAGGAATTCATCTCCTCTCTTTTGGCAGCACAGGGGTGACACAAAGTGAGAATTTGGATATAAAGACCTACAATAAGTACTTCTCCTGTTATATCAGAGAATAAAGCACGTACTCACAGGATCTACCTAGTGCATTAATAGAAATCATAGGTTTTATGGACTGTAAATTAACTTAGAGAACAGAGTTTATTGTTACATGTTCCCTTCTGGCACACTCCCAGATTTACATTAAGCTCTCAGTAAATATATCTTGATAAAAGAAATACCATGCATGTTCAGGCTAGTCATAGAGTCACAAATCTTACAACTAGAAAGGACCACATTTATCTAGCTGTGTCAGCCAATAATGCTTAACCTTGATTGCTTAATTGAAAAACTTGGAGAGCTTTTAAAGAATGCTATGATTGTAACTCACTAGCAGTGGTGATGATATTGATTTGGAGTAAAGCTCAGCATGCTGGACTGTATAAAGTTTCCAGTTTTTTCATGAACACAAAAAAATGGACTATAAGTTATATCATTTGATCAGGAAGCAATCACAGGAAATCAGCCTGTCAAAGTTCACCTGTCATATTCGTTCCAGAATACTGCTGGAGTCCAGCCTTCAGACATAATGGAACAGAGAGCTTGCATTGCTCTGAAAATTGTTCATATGAGAAGATTTTGCACACATAAACCTAGCTCCCTATCACAGGAGAGGGGTACTGTAGTGACAGAGGAGTACTTCCATGTGTGTGTTTCTCTGTGTTCCTGGGTAGAAACTCAGGCCCTCATGCTTGCATAGCAAGCCATTGCACCAACTCCTCTCTTTCTGATTTTACTCTCTACTTTGCAGTTATAGCCATGGTTAGAAAATACAACTGCTATGAGTTTATCCTTGCTACATTTGTTAACATTAATTTCATGGACTGCAGTGTAATCCTTTCAGGTTAATGCCTTATCTGTATTCGGGACAGACTTAAAATGTACAACAATTGACTAGAATGTTTTATAAATGTTCCCATGACCCATTTTATGCTGTTTCTGCATTGATTTTTTTGTCTTTACCATCTATCTTTTATTGAATATTTCATATTTCACTAGCATCATGCTCAGGAGTAGTTTCCCAATGCGAGGAAGACATAAACTCCAACTTGTCTCCATTTTAGGACCAGGCCTGAGTTAAAAGAAAAAAAAAGTCATTAGTCCCAGAAAGTAGGTCATAGGTCTCCAGCTCCAGGGACAGACCATAAAAATCTCTCACCCAAGAAAACAGCCTGGAGATAACCACAAAAAGGGAAAGATATCTTAACTCAGGTTGGGGCCTCTGTGCTGGGCAGCTTCATCTCATCCTGTAGTTAAACATTCATGGTACAGGAATGCAGCCCAGCAATCACTTGGATGAAAGCCAGTCAGGAGGCAACCCTTGTACCTTCCCTGGCATCCAAGAATGAATGAGGTTGTATATTACCTAACTCTTGTTAGAATTCCCCTAGTTTCCTATAAAAAGGCCTGTGTACCTTTGTCTGGAGTTGCTTGTCTTTGTTTATTTATTTTTAATAAGTGGTCCAATCCTTGCACGCAGGTTTCTTGCTTTCTCAAAATAAAATGTATGCCAATTGTATACGTTTGTGGTGTTCTCCGTGTGGTGCTTTTGGACTTAATAGCCAACACAAAACAAATTCAGCAAGTGTGTGTATATGTGTGTGTGTGTGTGTGTGTGTGTGTGTGTGTGTAAGTTTATTGGTTTTAGTTTCTTTCTTTTTTTAGAGACCGAAAGAACATGATGTTCACTGGGTAAGTGGGTGAGTGGATGTGGGAGGAACAGAGGGCTGGAAAAAATAAGAACAAATATATTGTATAAAAAACTGGATGAAAAGTGATGTGAACATGGAATTTTGGAGAGGAAAATTTTGGTGAGAATTGAATGTAGACGAAAATTAAGGGGGCTTATCAGTAGAATAATGATATACACTGAGCTGTACAGAATGCAAGGGCATGGTCAGTGGCAAAGTGCTTGACTGGCATGGGCCAGTCCTTGGGCTCAATCTCCAACTTCCCCTCAAATACAATTCACAAGAGAAGTGACTCATTCTGAATGAACCTTCATGAGCCACAGACTTTTACTTGTTTCCGTTACCCTCTGTTGTGCTTAAAATAGCTGGAAATCAGGGAGGTTTACCACTTGCATTTTTGCCTATGGCTACATCCACCAACTTCATTATTTGTTCTGTGTGGCACGGAGATAGTTCAATTACCTTGCTCAGTGATTTTAATGAAAGGAGGTGAACATCTAGAGGAAATGTTCCCCTCTCCTAAAAATTAAGAACATAATTTGCTGTGTTTTGAGGTTTATGCTACATTATATATGATTTGTTTAATAAACAGAAGATTTATTAACTCATGCTTTCAATGTGCAGTGTATTTCTCTAGAGAAATATATATTGCTGACCTTTATGAAACAGAATTATTATCATAGGACAGGGCTTGGGAAAATAACTGCTTTTTGTCCTAAAGAATCACAATGTTAGTCCAAACTTAGGACTTTCTTTTTAGTCTAATCTTCTTCCTAATATAAAATGCAAAATAAACTAATATCACACTGTGACATACTAAAGTAAAACTTTCTTTTCTCCTTCCTTCCTTCCTCCCTCCCTTCCTTCCTTCCTTCCTTCCTTCCTTCCTTCCTTCCTTCCTTCCTTCCTTCCTTCCTTCCTTTCCTTGTAACCTGCTTAAACTCTATAGGTCCTCTGTTGAGACCTACTTTTTTAAAATATTTTTTTAATATTAATCATAGATTATTTACTTTGTATCCCAGCTGTAGCCCTCTCCCTTACTCCCTCCCAATCACACCCTCCCTCCCTCATCTCCTCCCTTCCCCTTTCCAAATCCACTGATAGGGGATAACATGCTCACCTTCCATCTGACCCTAGCTTATCAAGTATCTTCAGGACTGGCTGCAATGTCCTCCTCTGTGGCCTAGCAAGGATGCTCCTCTGTCGGGGTTTGAGGAGGTCAAAAGCCAGCCATTGAGTTTATGTCAGAAATAATCCCTGTTCCCCTTACTAGGATGTCCACTTGGATACTGAGCTACCATAGGCTACATCAGAGCAGAGGTTCTAAGTTATATCCATACATGGACCTTGGTTGGAGAAAAAATTTCATAAAAGACCCCTGTGCCCTGATATATAACCCTGTGGAGCACCTGTCCTCTCCAGGTCGTACTAACTCCCCCTTCTTTCATATGATTCCCTGCAATCTGCTGAAGGTTTGGCTATGAGTCTCTGCATCTGCTTTGATACACTCCTAGGTAGAGTCTTTCAGAGGCCCTCTGTGATAGGGTCCTGTCCTGTTACTTGTTTTCTCCTACTTCCAATGAGACCTACTTTTTCTATTAGCTGTAGCTCCTCTGTTCACAATGCTGTTGCTTTTAGCATATCAGAAGCCATTTTGCCTCCAAATTCCCATTTTGATTATAAGGGAAAATTAGGTTCAAGTTCTCAGGCCCTATAAGCCTGAGACCAGAATGCAATTCAATAGTTCAATACTTGCTGCTTAGAAAGTAACAATAGATAATAAATGCATGTTTTGCTTGAGTTAAAGATAAACATATTTCCTGTCAGAGATAAGACCAAGATATCCTGCTATGTTCCTTACTCCCAGAAAGTTGAAAAGCCCCCAAGATCTTGCCTACCCTAAATTCCAGCCAATTAGCTTAAAGTACGTTATCTAGATAGAATACACTTGGGACAAAATTGATTGTTTAGCTAGTCAAAATGATATACTGCTGTTCCCTTTTGCTTCCTATACTGGTTACATGGTTACAGTTTTTTATATAAAAAAACTTGCCTTAGAAACAGGCTGGCATCATTGTCTGGTTCCCTAGTCAGATTATGTCCCTGACTAGTCAGTTTTTGTTCAGTGTTCAATAAACTTCCATCAATCTGAGTCTTGTATTTGAGTGGTCAGTGTGTGGCTATTCCTGAACCCATAACCATTTCTTGGGAGGCAGGGTCTTATGTAACCCATGATTGTCTGGAATTTATTATAAACTCAAGAATGAGCTTGAACTCCCGATCTTCCTGTCTATACTTTTGAGGGCTAGGATTATAGGCTTGTATCATCGCCTGCATGTCTAGTTTCTGTGGTGCTGGAGATGGAGTTGAGGGCTTTGTGCATGCTGGGTAAACACTACTGGGTAAACACTCACATCTCTTGTCTGATTCAGCACCTCAGAATAGTGGGTTGAAATGCAGAGGTGTTGAAATATAAGAAACAGAAATGGAATACGTCCCACTGTAAGGAAAGGTACACTGATGAGTAGCCTTAAAAACAAAACAAAATGAAAGAAAACCAGAAAAAAAATATCTTAGGAATAAACATAAACAAGAGTGTAAAAGATCTTTGCAGTGCAAACTTTGTAACACTGATGAAAGAAGTTAAAGAAGGCACTAAAAGTTGGAAAGACCACCTATAATCATGGTTTGGCAAAATTAATACTATGAAAATGGCTAGACTATTGGACGAAATCTATAGGTTGAGTGAACTCTTGATAAAAATTCCAATGACATTATTCAAAAAAGTATAAAATTTGTTAATTTTTATGGAAGCACAAAGACCATGATGAGCTATATCAATCTAGCAAAAAGAACAATGCTGGAAATAACACAATGCCTTATTTTTCATAATACTCAACCCAGAGGACAACAAAAACAAAACCAAACAAAACAAGCAATACACTATAGGCAAAATAAAGGCATAGAACAATGGAATAGAATAGAGGCTCTAAAAATATTTCCTCATGGCTACAGTCTTTTGATTTTAGACAAAGGTATCAAAACTTATTACAGGAAAAGCAACTTCCTCAACAAAAAGAAAAACCAGGTGTAGAAGAATGAAACTAGAACTCTTTCAGTGTGTACTAAAATCAATTCAGTGTCTATCAAGGGCTTTGTTTATAATACCCAAATCTCTCCTAGAATCTAACATAGGTGTAAAAATAACTTTTATTTCCTCAGATGAAGAGACAAGATGAAAGCCATAACCAAGAACACAGTTTGAGCTGAGTCCAGAACATTTCTCTCTCTGTTCTAACTACACCTAAGCCTAGGCCTGAAGGCTTCTAGCCTCCCTACAGTCTAATCTTCTGTAAACATGGACCTGGAGGCCTTCAGCTTCCAGCGTCTGTCTGCTAAAGTAAGCCTAGAATGTTTTCAACTTCTGAGACTTACTGCTGAATAAGCTCAAACCTTCTAGTTCTTTCTGAACTTTGGCTGGCTGGTTCAGCTCAGTTATTTTGGCTTAAACTTCTTTCCAAGATGACAGACTCAATCTGGCTTCTCTCAGCTTCTCATTGAATTGTTCTGCTTGGCCTCAAAATAATTCTGACAGTTTGTTCTAATCTTGTGGCTCCTTCTTGTTCTCTGGCTTTAACTGCTTCTGCTGACCTGCTCTGAATTGCATGAACTCTTGAAAGGACTCAACGCCATTGCACTGCAGTCACTGCGGGGACTCTGAACTCACTGAACTACTCTCTCTTAGTGGGCTGCCCTTAAATTGCTTCTCTCTCCAAGCATATACCACTCTGATTTATTCTTTCAAATCATTCTGTTTCATCACTTTGTCTGCCCCTCAATTAGACATTACTTTCAAATATTGTTGCTTCCTTCTACAAACTAATTTTACCTTCATTGTTTAGGAATAAAATTGTATACTAAGGGTGTCTGTATTCCAGATAGAAGGATTAAAGGTGATTCCACCCAGATCACATAGACCTAGACGGTCTTTGGATGTGATCCCTTGTCAGAGCAGCCATGTTGTTGGATTAAAATTCCTCTACACATAGGGTAAATAATTCAAAATGTAAGCATACTCAAATACTTTCTGAAAAAGCCTGCAACAACTCAGGAGATAATACTGATAAACAACTATGACTGCAAGAAATTTAAAAATGTGTTTGGAAAATAGCATACTTGGCAAGGTGCTTAGCATACAAGCATGAGTACCTGAGCTCAGAACCCTAACACCCATGCACAAAAAGCAAGAGCCTGTAATCTTAGCTCTGCCGTGACAGAGACAGGAGAAGTCCTGAGGCTTGCAGGCCGAGTAGTCTACAGACTCAGCAAGCTGTAAGTTCACCGAAAGAACCTTTCTCAATAAATAAAGAAGAGAGCAAAGAACGAAGACATCCAGAGTTGATCTCTGGCCTCCATGCTCATATTCACACACACAGATGTGCACCCAACCATGCATGCATACATGCTACATTGCACACTGCAACACAAATACACACAAGCACACACACGCTCACATTACAAAGATTCTGTATGACAAAAAGACACAACAAGTGAAGAGACAAACTACAGAATGGGAGAAAATCTTTACCAGCTATCTTTACTTGAACTTACAAAACAAACAAACAAACAAACAAACAAAAGCAGTGTTGGGGGAAATGGGCGGTAGATGTGATCTTATTTCATTATGTATGCGTCTACAGTGGTGGCAAGGAAGAGGGAGACGATATTTCCCTTATTCACATTGCTGCCTGGAATATAAATTAGTGTAACCACTAGAGAAATCATTGTGAAAAACCTGCAAAACACTAAAAATAGATTTATCATAGTATTTGGTTATACCACTCCTGGGAACACATGTGAAGGAAGCTGAGACATTTGTGCATATATCCTTTTAAGTGCACTACTGTTCACAATTGTCGGAACACAGAGCCAGGAGATAAGTGGGTAAGAGATACAAACAAAATGGAGTGTCACTTAGGCAGGAAGAGAACAAATATGATATTTGCCAAACAATGGATAGCACAGAGGTCATTGAAGTTAAGTGAAGTAATCCAGACAAGTGTCATATTTTCTCTCATATATGGAACACACACACACTATATGTATATATTTCTCTCAAATATGGTATGGAACACATATACTACATGTATACACATATGTATATATAGATGCATACACACATATGTATATATAATGTATATATATACACATATACATATCTACACATATATGTATACCTGGGTATAAATGTTATATGCCTATATGTATACACATATATTCATATAGGAGATGAAAACAACACGGTGGCTCTTTCTTGAAGCTATGAGGGCTAGCGAGAAGGGAAGTGGCCACAGAAGTGGGTAATGGGGAGTAAATATAGTCCAAGCGAATAACACACTTGAATGAACTCTCGTTGCAAAACCCACTGCTCTGCACAACTTATTTACGTTAAGAAAACATTTCAGAAAAAGAACAATGTAATCGTTAAGAAAATATTGTGATTAGCAAACAAATAGAATATATGGTAATGCTAGATGTGGAAGTAATTTTCTTTATTTTTTTTCTTGTCATTAAGATTAAACTTCTGAAAGGAAAAAGAAGGAATAATGAAATGGAAAGGAAAGAAAAGTGAATTAGAGAGAGATAAGTGAGGAGAAGATTAGAAGGCTTAGGGCATGTTTAAGTACCTGGTTTGATGGACTTGGTTTTTGCGATGAAAAGTCATATCCACAGGCAGCACATGCAGCTATGGAAACTGCTATCTACTTCTGTTGCTTAAAACCTAATGTGAGCATTGCAGTGGCAGCAGTTGCTATAATACTTCTTTTGCATGACAGAGCAATGATACAAGATCCAGAAGAGAAGTGAATCAAGTCAGAAGAAAAGCTGGGACAGCAAATCTGTAATTAAGAGTGGTCCTCCTTCTTGTCCAGTTTGAGTCCACAGCCCAAAGACCTTTTGTAGAACCAAGAGGTTGAGGTCAAAAGGAGTAAGGACACTAACACACAAGCTTTCCTGTTTAGCTTGTTTTACACAAAGGAAAAGTGACATTTTTCTTTTCTTCATTCTTTGTTGGCAAGAGGTACTAGGGAAATCTGAAGGAAGCCTCCACCTAAGTTAGGTTTCTATTACCTACACTGACTAGAAGTCAGGCCCAGTTCCTCCTTGATGATTGGATTTCAAAGGAAGAGCTCAGAACACTGAGAGAAGACAGGCTGAGTTGTTAAAAATGGTGAGTCAAGTAAAGTAAATAATTCATACCAAAAAAGAAGCAGGGAGAGGATTTTGAGATAGCCATTCTAACAAAAGGGAAAGGAGACTCTTTGAGTCAAGAATAGTGAGGGGAACAAGGACTATTTCTAACAGGAACTCAATGACTGGCTCTTTGGCCTCCCCACCCCCCAAGGGAGGAGCAGTCCTGTTAGGCCACAGAGGAGAGCTTTGCAGCCAGTCCTGAAGATATCTGATAAAACAGGATCAGATGGGGAGGAGGTCCCCCCTATCAGTGGACTTGGCAAGGGGCACGGTGGAGATGAGGGAGGGAGGGAGGGACTGGGAGGGAATGAGGGATCTGGACACGGCTGGGATACAGAGTTAATAAAATGTAACTGATAAGAAAAAAATAAAATTAAAAAAAAAATAAAGAAGTGGAAATACTAAAAAAAAAAAAGAATAAGTCTCACAAACTCAGCCAAGATGCAGGAACTATTAATCTGAAGCCAACTCTGACTTCAGGTTGAAGTTTACATTCTTTCTGCTCTCAGTTTGTCCTAGCATGAGAGTAAACCTTTATTTTCCATATACCTGAGAATATTAGCTAAAACTGATCACGGTCAGATTATCTTTTTTTTTTTTTTTTTTTTAAGAAACTTATCTTTTTTCTTAGTCTAAGTGACTATACTTTCTGCCTCTCAATTAAACTTCCTTAGGTTGATTGACAGGAAAGTACCAGAGAAACCAAAAAATCCCATCCATCATTAAAAGATAGTTTTTGATGACCCAGACAGAATAATCACTGTAGCACATTTCACAAATCTGTTAACTCAGCCGTTAGTGACAACATTGCAATTATACTCTCCAATATGAAGTCCTGTCAATTCTTTTCACACTTCTTCCCCAGTATCTCTATTCCTGTTCCTTTGTAGATAACTATATATATATATATATATATATATATATATATATATATATATATATATATATATATATATATATTTGAGTAAAAATTGGAAGTATCCAGAGCAAAAAATAATTTTAAGGTCACTTGAAGTCATCTAGGTTTGAAAAAAAAAAAAAAACCCTTATAACTCTCAAATGTCAGGGTTCTGTCATAAATTTTCATATAGCTTTCTTAAACTCCTCTGCAGACATCTATGCTTGGGCTTGCAGTGCACATGAAGGTTTTTCCCAAATAATAAGTAGGGGGTTGAGGAGATGGCTCAGCTGGTAAGATCACTCGTTGCTCTTCTGGAGGTTTCAGGTGCAATTCTCAGCATCCACCCACAGGATTCACAACTGTCTGTAACTCCTGTTCCAGGGAATTTGCCCCTCTCACACATGCAGGCAAAACACCTATGTACATAAAATAAAGATGAATAATTATAAAAAGTAAGTAGAAACCTGATTGCAAAAGAAAGAACCCTCTCAGAACAAGATTTTTTTCTGATTTTAATTTTCATATTTTAATTTCTTCCCTGGTAGGAAAAACCAGCTCAAAATTCACCCAAATAGTAGACCCCCCCAAGGCTTATAAAAATGTTACCTGCTTATTTGTACCAGGTGCCTTCTGTAATGAGTTTAAGGTAATTGACTGTCATCTGCCCCGCTTCCATGTCCCTTCAGATTCTTGATGATTGCCTACAACTATGGAGAGAAAATTTAGAATTAATCCTATATGTAGGAGCATTCTAGGAATTCCTACTACTATTTAAAATTAATCTTTACAAGCTGCTAAGGAAATAAGATGGCTCCAAAGAGTGAAGGGTTTGTGTTTTATTTCTGGTATGTGGAAAGACTAGCGCTATCTGAAATAGATCTATATATGGCCTATCAAGGTTATTTGTTGCTGTGGCATAGTCATCAAAAGAATAACGTCAGTCAGCAGCTCTTTTTTCCTACATCAATAATCAGTTTTTCAGGAAATGTATATAAGGAAAGAATCTATTTTCTTTGGAATTTAAAACAGAAATTTAAATAAGATATATGTTTTTTACTCATGTTGGTTTTCAAAGGAGAAATGTCATAAACATCTTCATTGTGTCTTTGGGAGACTAAAATCAGATGTATTTTATGACTTGGCATTGCTCCTTCTGATACAGAACAAATGAGAGGAATTGCTTCAATTAAAAAAAAAGGTTTGAAAAATTGGAGGCTGATAACTATAATCCCTCAAATCTAGGAACCAAGAAAAAGTAAATTTCTGTGATAAAAGCCATGGATCTAGTTCCTAACTGATGGAGCATCCTACAGTCACAGTAGGGCTGTTACCTGTGTTTAAAGAACAGAGAAGTTTGTTGCATCCAAAATCATTGTCAGAACTCAGAACTGAAGCAAGCAGCAAAACTGTGTGACAAGAAAGCATGGCTATATTGTCTTCTTCTGTGGCCTGGTAAGGCTGCTCCCCCCTCAGGGGAAGGTGATCAAAGAGCAGGCCAATCAGTTCACGTCAGAGACAGTACCTGTCCCCATTACTATGGAGGTAACGTGGATACTGAACTCCGATAGGCTGCCTCTGTGCAGGGGTTCCAGGCCATCTCTATGAGTGGTCCTTGAATGGAATATCAGTTTCAGAAAAGACCCTTGTGCCCAGAACTGATGAGACCTGATAGACTAGGGTCAGAGGAAAGGGGAGGAGGACCTCCTTTTTCAGTGGACTGGGAGAGGGACATGGGTGGGGAAGAGGGAGGGTGGAATCGAGAGGGGAGGAGGGAGGAAGGTACAGGGGGGATACAAAGTGAATAAACTATAATTAATAAAAATAAAAATAATTATAAATAAATAAAAAGAAAGAAAGCATGGAACAGAAAAAAATGCTCCTCAAGCAAAGGAAACTGAAGAATAAGAGTCATGGAGGAAGGAAGACTAAATGTGTTGAACGTTCATTCAGTTGAAGGTCCATTGTGAGCAATGGACACAATTGAAGGGAAGTGAGAAATATTAGAAATATTATCTAAAGGCAATGAAGAATGCCAAGAACAGGAGAAACAGTCTTCCCCAGAGAAGGACCTCCAAATTGGTTATCCTATACCAAGCAGTCAGCCCTGAAATCATTTACATATGAGTGACATTAATTATCCAGACTGAGAAGGTTATATTTATAAATGTATTAGCATATATACATGTATATGCAACAGTTAGAGAAATAGAAGCCATGAATTTGTTAGAGGGGGAGCAAAAGAGGACATGAGGACATGAGAAGGGATTGAGAGAAGAAAGGAAAGGAGGAAAATGATGTAATTGTATTTTAATTTTATTAAATATTTTAAATTATTAGAAGGACTCCAAAGAGAGGAAGTAAAAATTGTCTAGTCAGTTTAGCGTAAAATAGCCCCTCAAAAGTATGAACAGTCTCTTCCTTGGCTACAAACTGTAATTCCCTTGGTTCTTTCAGCAGCCTTAGCCTTGCCAGGAGGTGGAGATACCAAACATACTGAAGAGGAAATTGTCTCCAGCTGTTCCAGGGTTAGAGGCTGAAGATGCCAGAAGGGGGGGGGGGAGAGGGGGGGATTGGTTTTCTTTATTTCTTTTTTCCCAAACTAGAATCCGTGTGCAGGAAGCTATACCGAGGACATGACCGGAACTGGGAGATAACCTGGACACCCGCAATGGGAGTTGGACTGAGTAGATCCTCTCTCAATATTTCATTCAGGAATGCCTTTTTCATTGTTAAGCCATGAGGCTCAGCTTCCTCTTCCCCGCCCCCTCCTCTGCCTCCAATCCCTCATGCTGCATAGGAGTTTAGCCTTCCTTCCCTTAGACTTTCTATTATAAAAAGCTTCTTTTCAAAACTCACTCTTGGTGTTTGCGAAATTCAGGAGACAGGGGCTTGAGATCCCCTGGTAGCTGTGGAATGTTTGAAATCCTAGCTCCAGGGGAAACACAATAGTAGCTGTTGCTGGCTCTCCAGGGCAAGGTGGCACCCACAGAGGCTGAGTTTGTGGCCCTTCTTATTCTGCATCGCGTGCCTCAGTAAGCAAGCGGCATATAGAGGAGCTACCCTGGCGCAGGACATACTGTAGAGTTTAACTTCCAAATTCGTGGTTCGCAGCTTCGTAGGGTGTTGTATGCGGGAGTTCTGAAAAATTGGGCACTGTTGAAGGTTTCTGAATGGGCAGTCCAAAACATCAGTTGAAAAATCATATGCATCCCGCATGGGAAGTGTTTGGGGCAGCACTCACCCATGGTGCAATGTGTGATTTCACTGCAGCCTTGGTTTTGAACACACAGCATATGTACTTTGCATTGTGTGTGCCATCACAGGCCCAGTAGCAAGGAGCACGCTGAGGCAACGTTACTCAGATTCCACACTTTGTATGCTAAGAATGGCTGTTTATTACTGTAATGCAGCATTTTTCTGCTCTTACGGAAACACAATGGCTTAAATACAAAGAACGATTACCTTAACACTGTCTTAGACAATCTCTCAGAATGTATCAAACTGATATATCTTTAGCAATATTAAATACTTATTATCTATCTGTTCTTATTGGCTTTGCACGCTGTTGGGTTAGAGCAGGACATTTTTGTATAGCCCATACTGGACTTAAAGAACAGGTCTCTACTCACCTCCTTTAGCTGTAACTGTTCCTGGATACAGTTTTACTTCTACTCTCATGTCATATAGGCACATACTATTTCATGTATCTCTAAAATCTAGGAACCACAAATGAGAGAAAACGTATAATATTTGTTTTTTCTGAAACTGACGTAGTTACTGAGTGTGATTGCACTCATTCCCATCCATTTTCCTGCAAAGGACAACTTTATTAGTCTTTATGCCTGGAACAATGTTCATTTGGGCATGTATGGTACATTTTCTTTATACATTCCCCTCTTCCTGAACACTTTGGCTCATTCTGTTTCTCAGCTACTCTGATTCATGCTTAGATAAATATTGGTGACCATTACCTTTGTGCTATGGTTACTTGGGTTTCATTATTTAAATACCAAGGTTGAATATATTTCATAGTAGGATGGATATATTTTCAATTTTTATTTTTTGAGTAACTTTCATCCTTATTTCCATAGCGGCCTAACTTGTTCACATCCCCACATCAGCAATATGGAAGGACTCACTTTTACCCACACATATGCTCTCTCTCTCTTGCGCGCGCGCACGCGCACACACACACACACACACACACACACACACACACACACACACAGAATGGTCTTTTGGAACAGGGCTTTTCTGTGTAGCATTGGCTATCATGGACTCCCTTTGTAGACTAGGCTGGTCTTGAGTTCACAGATTTGCCTGCCTCTGCCTCCCTGAGTGCTGGGATTATAGTCATGAGCCACCACACCTTAATCTCTTCTATTTTAACTGCAGTGAAACGGCATCTCAATACAATTTGAATTTCTCTGATATCTGGCACACCCATGTGATTAGTGTGCAAATTTGCTTCTTGGAATACAAAACAGTAAAATCATATGTATATCAAAGAATTGTTTTTTAAATGATGTTTATTAATAGTAAAATTTAATTTCTATACCTACTTCATATACCTACATTCTTTGGGTCACATAACAACTTCATAGGTGAAGGGGTCATGAATGGTCATTTACCTGACATGAACTGATTCAGGCACTTATGTTTTGATTGTCAATTTTGTGAAGAAAATAAGGAGTGTTCTTAGCAAATTAAGTAAGTGAAATAAAGAGATATACAATCATTACCAACAGAAAAAGACTGTGACTTTAAGTCAATAGAGGGTATTTTAACAGGAGGAAGAACAGAACTGGGGTAGGGGTACAGTGGTAGTGTTTGGGTGTTGGATGAGGGGGTTACAATAAGCAGATGTTTTAAATCTCATCATGAATATAAATCTCCACATGTGTTTTATTAATGAAAGTACAAGCATAAAAGCATCTAAAAATATCCTTTCCATGAAAATAACAAAACAATTTGTTTAAAAAAAAATGAGCTGAGTCAGTTTCATCAGGCCTGTAAAAGCTAACTAAAAGCTTGCAGCTGTTCAAGGGGAAATTTCTCAGGGATAATTGTTCCGTTGGTATGAAGCCTGCGAGTGAGGCAGTGGTTTCAGTATTTCTCCTGCGTTTAGGCTTTCAGTCACTTCAAAACAGGATTTGTCCAGAGGGGCAGCATCTTGAAAGCCATTGGAAGGAGCGGAAGCAAAGCTTCTGCAATTCATTTGCAGAGAATTATCATCATAATATGAGGTCCAAAAATCTTTGAAGGCAGACCCCAGACTCTAGTAGTATGTAAAAACAAAGAGTATTTATGCTGCAGAGAGAACCAGCATTTTGTGGTCAATCACTAATTCAAAAATGACAATGACCACAAGGGGAGGAACTGAGGGGAGTTGCAATTGGATAGAGGGAGAGAGAGGGGGAAGAAGGGAATAGATCTTCATCCCCCAGTGTTTAACCTACTGTGGGCGGTTGTTCTTGTTGCCATTGCTGCTATGGCCAAAATACTTCTTGGGGTTCAGAACATAAGGGAATGCAGAAATAATATTGACCATGGTGGTGGTGATAATATGAAGGAGGGGAAAAAGAGGAGGAGAGGGAGAAGAAAGACAGAAATTTTCTCCATTTCCTGTACCTGTTGACAAACTTGTGAATGCACATAAGCTACTCTATTGAAATCAATACTTGCTTTTAGGGTTCACTAAAAGTTATAATTAAAGTTCAGGATACTAGGAAAGAAAGGGAAGCGTGGAAACTAAAATCTAAATGGTTACACAGCACTGGAGTGACAGTTACTTTGAACTGTATTTTTCTTCTCTGGCTTTCCTGTGTTACAGACTTTTACTGCTCCAAACCTTCTATCAGTGTTTCATAGAGGCTCAGTGAAGAGATGGACAGAAGGAAAGGTGAGAGGGTTGGAAGGATGGAGAATCTTTGACATTATAGGTTTTCTAAAGTATTTTTGTTTCTAGGTACATTAAATATTTGGATCAGATGAAGCTAAATCTTTGTCACATTAATTAACAATGAAAAGCACAAATATATTAGATCATGATATTAAAATCATTTTTTATTTTCCCTTTGCATCAAAATGTACTCATAGAACTTTGTGATATGTTTCTATTTGGGATAGACAATAACACAACTGACATTTCAATTGTCAACTCTACTAGAGAAACCAAACAAATGGACATTGTCTACCATACAGAGCTGAATAATGCTAGTACATTTTGAAACCTGGTGGCAATAAATGATATTCTTGGCCATTCCAGAACACTATGTATAACTGCACTTAAGCTTATCATATTCTCCCAAATCAATGACTAGCTGGAAATTTTACAGATTGTTTTTTTTTTTTTTTTTTTTTTTTTTTTTTGGTCGGTAGTAATTTGTTTTTTTGTTAGTTTTTTTTTTTTTTTATATTTTTTTTTTTTTTTTTATCAGTTGGCATATGACTTTCCAAAGGCAACTTTGTGATTTTATTCTATGGGCAATGTCAGTATTTGGAATGGGAGAAGAGCTACATTTTCTCTCTCTTCCCCAGGCCAGGGAGTTAATGCAACTGAGATTAAATTAGAGAAATATATTATAAATGCTGTGGCCTAGAGGGATATTATAACGTAGGTTGATTTAAGTGCTGTTTCATGTCACCTAAATATACAAGGAGGTCAACATATGAAAACAAATAAAGTGGTTAGAAGAAAGGGTCCGCTCTACATAATGTAAACTAGG
Organism: Psammomys obesus; assembly: GCF_907164565.1. Taxonomy (NCBI): domain Eukaryota; kingdom Metazoa; phylum Chordata; class Mammalia; order Rodentia; family Muridae; genus Psammomys; species Psammomys obesus. The sequence continues at coordinate 745,523 of NW_026585626.1, forward strand.
GCATGCTCAGGAATGTCCGGGAGGCTGCCAAAGTAGATCTCTCAGTTATTTCCTTTTTGAGAAAATGAAAATTTGGACAGTTAGTTCTTCAGAATCACAAGGATGATGATGATGACTACTGAGAGTTGGGTGCCTCTTAACTCTTCTTGGTGGAGCAGTTCTCTGATTCTGTCTACAATACTGGGTTTGCAACAACTCGCACAGCTATAGCTTGGGGATAGTTATCTGATTGATTCTCAAACCCTTGATATTTCAGCTGTTTTCTGAAACATGATGGCGTTTGTTCTCTCCCCTAAAAATGAATATATTGAGATGTGAGAATGGAAAAGTAACCTTGAATCAAAGAAAGAAAGGAAATGTGGGAATGATCTAGCTGTGGGGATATTTTGGTCAGTTTCCCACAAAGCCAAAACAGGGAGAACAAAAGGCCTTGGTGTCAAAAGTTATCATGAAACATCCAAAGGCCTGGGGTTATTTCCGATGCATTCCAAAGAATACCATCTCTGTCAAAATTCCCAAAGTTTTCATTTTATTATTTTTATGATGTTATTTCTCAACCCAAAAAGTGTTTCATATACACATTTGAGTTTCACAAGTTTCTGAGGGTCTGAAACTTGTAATATATTGCAACGTAACTCGAGCTCAATGTGGCAACACTAAGAATGCAAGTCCAAACAATACGTAGCAGTATTTCTAGTAGCCTACGCCTATCTACCATTTAACCTGACCAGAAGTCTTGAATGAACATATTGAACAAGACCAACAATTCAAACACCAGTGGGTAATTATAGTTGAGAGAAAACAGCATATTTAAGTGCTGTGTAGTCTGGACCTGGTACAAGGAGAGACAGTTTTGATTAGTATTTTGATCTAACTTGATCCCCACAATTTCTTTAGAAATGTTTTTATTGTCCTGTGGGTTTTAAACTTTTTTTTTAAATCTTTTATTTTTTTTTTATTAATTACACTTTATTCATTTTGTATCCCCCCATGAGCCCCTCCCTCCTCCCCTGCCGATCCCACCCTCCCTCCCCTTTCTGCATGCATGCCACTCCCCAAGTCCACTGATAGGGGAGGTCCTCCTCTCCTTCTTTCTGATCTTAGTTTATCAGTTCTCATCAAAAGTGGCTGCATTGTCCTCTACTGTGGCCTGGTAAGGCTGCTCCCCCCTCAGGGGGAAGTGATCAACAAGCAGGCCAAACTTTTAATGTTATGTGAAAACCTAGGCTTACCTTCCTCCTCCCTTTGGAAATGGTATTTCTCAAGTGGCCTTACAGGTGTTTTGGATATAAGAGAAGCATGTTTTTTTTTTTTTTTTTTTTGGTTGTTGTTGTTGTTTGTTTGTTTTTTGTCTTTAGAGCTTAGCAGATCTAAAAATAAACAAACCTTGGCAAGCATTGTTTCCCTGTTATTTTGAGAGACATGTTTGGAGATGAATATCTGCATTTTATAAAGAAAGAGGGTTTAATTTAGCTTATAATTCCAGTTTATTGTCCATCACTATGATAGGTTTAAGCAAGAAAACTTTAAACCTTTAGCCTTATCACATCCATAGTCAAGGGCAGAAAGAAATAAATGTGTGTTTCCCTACTAGTCAACTCATTATATTCACTCTTATATACTCTTTTTTTTAATTTTATTTTTTTCTTATCAGTTACATTTTATTAACTCTGTATCCCAGCCGTGCCCCGATCCCTCATTCCCTCCCAGTCCCTCCCTCCCTCCCTCATCTCCACCATGCCCCTTGCCAAGTCCACTAATAGGGGGGACCTCCTCCCCATTCATCTGATCCTGTTTTATCAGGTATCTTCAGGACTGGCTGCAAAGCTCTCCTCTGTGGCCTAACAGGACTGCTCCTCCCTTGGGGGGTGGGGAGGCCAAAGAGCCAGTCATTGAGTTCCTGTCAGAAATAGTCCTTGTTCCCCTCACTATGGGAAACCAATTGGTTACTGAGCTACCACAGGCTACATCTTATACACTCTTATCACCCAAGGGGTGATGCAACAAACAATAGACCAGATCTTCCCATATCAATTAATATAATAAAGAAAATTTTCCACAGATATGTGCACAGGCCAACCTAAAATAGATTATCCTTCACTGAAACTCTTTTTCCAGGTAAATACATGCCTTCTCTAAAAATTATTTTTATCCTACCACTCAAGAGGCAGACACAGGTGGATCTCTGTGAGTTTGAGGTCAGCCTGTTCTGCAGCGCTAGTTCAAGGACAGCCAAGGCTAAACACAGAATCTCTGTCTTGAAACACCAATTCTGTAACTGTGTATATAAATTTATTTATGTATTCATTTATGTATTGTGTATATTTGTACTTGTGGAAATAAGTTAATGTGTTGGCTCTTTCTTTCTACTCTCTTGAGACCTAGGAATGCACCTCAGGTCACTGAACTCGGTGGTAAGCACCTTTCTTTAACAGCCCCATTTTTACCTTCTTACACTTGTAGAAGGAGGTTCAGGTACTATGTAAACTAGTAGTTTTCACTGGGAAATGTGGAGAAGAGAGTCAATTAGGTAATTTTCTTTCTAGACAGGAAATAATAGAGTAGTGGTGGTGGTTGTGGAAGGAGATATCACTGTCAGAGTGTGTCTGTTGAAGAAGCAAAGAGGAAGCAGTTTTCTAAAGTCTGAGAGGAATGAGAACATTTGCTTGAGAACAGTGCAGAAGTTAGATTCCCTGAGAGCATTTCACTGAGCACAGGGCAGGTTCATGAATGCAGCCCAGACAGCAACATGGAGAGCTGCATGTGACTGCATGACATCGCATGACAGCAAGAATCTACCCTCAAGCAGGGCAGTAAAACAATGGAATTTTCTTCACCAAAGATTTTACCTTTTTTTTTTTTTTTTTGTACTTGCAAGAGTACAAGTGTTCTGTGGCATTTGAACAGACAAAATAAAAATAAAGGAAGGAAGGAAGGAAGGAAGGAAGGAAGGAAGGAAGGAAGGAAGGAAGGAAGGAAGAAGGAAGGAAGCAGGAAAAAATGAAAAAGTAGAGCTAAGCTGTTCTGAGCTATGATTTTCAGAAATTAATATTGAAAAATGTAAATGATAGGAACAAAATAACACATATTTGATAAATCTTGTTTTTTTGAATTAAGATGCTCTGAGTAATTCAGGAGCACAGTGTTTGTGCAAAAGCCTTTTGCTCCATTTGCTCTGGCTTTCATTTGCTGAATAATTGAGGACCCACTTAGGCCCAGAACTGTGCTAGCCACTGAGATAGCTGTGAGGCACTCAGATGGAACAGTCCCGCCAAGAATAACATACAAGTTTCATAGCATTTTTATTGAACTGATTTTTTTTCTGTCCCCATCCTCTCCTCAAAGCCCTATGAATTTATTAACGATGTTTAATTTTCAGAACGTTATTTAACTTGGACCTTTGTGTCTTTATTGTGTTCATGTCTATGTGTATGTGCAAGTGTGCATGCTAGGGGGCGCACATGCATGGAGAAGCCAGAGTTCATTGTTGAGTCAATTACACCATCATGCGTTGTCGTATGTTTTGAGACAGTCACTCACTGAACTTAGAGATCACATATTGTGTAAAACCTTCTGACTGGCCATGTGCAAGGATCTTTCTGCCTCTGTGTCCACAGCTCTAGGATCCTGGGCACACTCTCACATTGGGCTTTTTACATGAGGCTTTTTACATGCTCAGCTCCTCATGCTTACATGGCAGGCACTTTACACATGGAGCTATCTCTTCACTTCCCAATCTATAGAGTGGTAAAACCTATTTGTGAAAGTTGATATGCCTACCTGGCTTGCAGAATTTAAGCTTTAAGTAAAACTTATTTCCTGATTTTATGCATTGCTAAGAGCATTCAAATAATGTATGACTCATGAGGAGCTTGATGGCACGAGAAAAATTAAAAAAGCTCACAAGAGTTTTAAATCAGAGTTAGGCATGGTGGCACATGTTTTTAATCCCAGCACTCAAGGAGGCAGAAGCAGGTGGACTGACGTAAGTATAGGCTAGCCTGGTCTATAAATAGAGTCCAGACAGCCAAGGCTACACAAAGAAATCCCATCTTGATAAACCAAACAACACAACAACAACATAAAAGAGTGTTGTACCAGGATTGGTTTCTCATTTTATTGTTTTCTTTATTTATAACTTGTCTTTCTCCTCAATCTTTTTTTCAGGATTCTCTCTCTCTCTCTCTCTCTCTCTCTGTGTGTGTGTGTGTTAAGAACCAGTTATCTGGGGCAGTGGCAGCAGCACTGAAGGGCTGTGGAGGTAGAGGTGGATAGGCATGGGCCTGCTCTGGAGGGAGTAAGCTCAGGGAGCAGACAGCATGCCAGGCTGGAAGAAAAACATAGTCATCTGCTTGCAGGCATAGGAGCATGAGAGAAGTCAGTATTGGAGATCTGATGGTGCCACAAGGCTCCGGTGGGGAGAGCAATCCTGAGATGAACCCTAGTGTGGTGTCACATGGCATAGGCAGGGTATAGCCGTCTGAGGACAACCCCAGACACCCAGAGGCTCAAGGCACTACTAACATGAGCAAGTAAGTGGTGGAGAAATGGAAGAGAAAGAGAAGCAGAAGGATGTGTGTGCAAAGAGAGGCAGAACTGGAGACTTGAGGGTAGTGGGAACAGTCTGATGTGACTAGGCGGTGATGCCACCTGAGGCCATGATGAGGTCCTGGCCTGTGGTCCTGCCATAGCAGTGGTCTGTTACCAGTAAAGGCCAGACCAATGTCCCTTGTCTGTGCAGAACTGTCCCCATCTTTTACCCCTTATCATGGAATGCCTGACCCTGAAGTCTTGAGAGCCGGAGAGCTGGCCCCACCTCTTGGCATCTGGTCCACACCTTGCTCAGTAGAGCTTGCCCTAGTTGCAGGGAGTGTGAATGAGCCAGCCAAAGAATATGCATCCAGGAGAGCCAGAACTGCCACTCATCTGCCTAGCAGTAGTTTAGGTGAGGGAGAGATGCCCTCCCTGCTCCCTTTACCCCTCGCTACCTGTGGCAGGATGAGAGAAGGAGGGCTGTCCCTGTCCTCACCAGGTGTAGCATTTGTGAAAGTGGCTCCTGAACCTCATCTGGGCAGCACAATTGGCCCTGATTGACTTGGGTGCAAGTGAGCCAATCCCAAGGGCACGAGAGCTGGATAACTGGATCAGCTTCTTGCAGGCTGCAACATTGGATGAGCTAGTAGAGATAGGGCTGGAGAGCTCTCTTTGGTGGTAGGGGTGCAGGAAAGCTGGCATGCTGACCAGCTCAACTACCATCCAAGCCTAGATCCAGGGCTTTGAGTTGGCCCACCCCAACATCTACACCATCTATAAACTGCTGGAGTACATGAAGAAGCCAGGCATACAGATCCAAAGTCCCGGGATCTCCATAACCCAGGGTAACAATAGGTTATCTGAGAGGAGTAGGGACCAGAATTGATAGTGCAGCAGAAGCCTGAGGCCTTGAACCAGTCCAATGACTGTAATAAAAAATTGCAAGTAAAGAAATGTGGACAAAATGGCACATTGTGGGACCCACAGTGAGACACTGTATCTTCTACTGTTTCTTTTGTGGATGAAGTTGTAGGCAGGTACAAAGGGATGGGAGATAAATTGGATTGGGGTGCATGATATAGAGTTCACAAAGAATCAATTAAAAGTTTTAAAAACCCAGTAATCTGATATGTTGCCATTTTATTTTGTGTTTTCTATGAAATTCAACCTACTGGAACTAGGATATTTTTTTTTTCTCTAGGGTAATCTGCTTTTCATTAGTCTGGATGCTTGTATTTGTCCTTTTATATGCTTTCTACTTTTATTTGTTGTCAGAACTAGTGACGGCTTTATATTGCTATATGTTTATTTTATCTTCTAAAACATCAGGGACAGCTGCTATTTACTCAGATAAAAATAGATACTTGGTTCTGGGTAATATCTCTTTTTGTCCTGACCTCCAATAGTGACATTTGCTTTCATGCTGCCTGCTGGGTTATTGTCTGTTGTTGTATTATCTAAATGAGTACACATCAAATCTCACTACATTACCAGGAAAACAGCCTCAATATGTTTAGCTTATGCTTACAACTTATCTGTTTCTCTAATTTGGCATTGTCTTTAAAGTCTCTGATGTTCCTTGTTGTCCTTGAATCAGCTGGTGAATCACTGAATATAATAGGTAAGAGAGGACAGTGCTGTAGACTGTGTGTGTGGTGTAGGTGTATGCATGTCGAAGTGCCCACATATGTATACAGGTATGTGTGTATGAATGCATGTGCATGTTGGGGGGGTATTGATACATTCCCAGTGTCTTGCTAGGAAGTAAAGTGAGGAAACTTAAAAAAAAACAAAAACAGCAGGAGGGCCTAAATGTTTGCTCTGTAGAGCCATTATCATATTTATTTACTGTCTTCTCCATCTCTCTGTATGCGTGTGCATGCATGTATGATGTGTTCACATGTGCATTCACTCCATGGTGTCCACATTGAGATCATAGTACGACCTAAGGGAAATGGATGTCTCATCTAATATATGGATCCTCGGAATAAAACTCACGTCATCAGATTTGGTGGCAAGTGTCTTTCCTGACTGAGCTATCTCACACCTTTCAAAGCCCCCTTCATTCTTGTCCCTCAGAAACGCTCATAATCTCATGAGACCCCCCAGAGGCTAGACCAGGAAAAAAGGGAGTACTGTTCCACTCTTTGTTTTTCCAGAGTTTTCTTCTGTTTGGAAACAGCTCTAGTAAAAACACAGAGGGTGGTGTAAAAATTTCTAAGAATAGCGTAAAGGATCATGGGTAAGCACGGACAACAACAATATTCCCGGTGAGAATTCACTGAGAGTAGAAGAAATATCATGGTTCTCTGGCTCTCAGTAGATTTGGCAGAGCTGGACAGGACAAATCGAGGTGCTTTCTTGGAATGCAAACAGATGGGTGGAGAAAAGTTGATGCAATCCACCTGGGGGGCAGGTATCTCCTGGAAAGGCCAATACACACTTAGCGTTTGTATTTTAATACAAAAAATAAATAATTAAATTTAAAGAGAGGTAGTGGATAACAAATCCTGAATAAAGGAATGTAAAAATATGTTTCATTACTTCTAAGCTTAGACTGTTTTTGCATTTTCTGACAGCATCTTGTCCTCCTTTTCCTGGAGAGCCATTCTATAATAACTTTTCCCCACTGACCTATGGAAACAACTTTCTCTGCAAAGCTGCCATTTTGCACAAATAGAGAAGTCCTGCTTCAGAGGATACATAGATTAAAACAGCTGTTCATTTCCTATGGACCTGGAAGGCTCATTTCGGCTTCTTAACTATTAGAATACCCCTGGCAGATTCCAAGTGTGTTCACTGATGGATGACAGCCTACAGAGTTTTGCTGTTTCATATGCATCCCTGAACCTGGAGACATTTTCACGTTGGTCAGATGCAATGACTCTCCTTGCCTATTTAGGTACTGCTGTGAGGGGCACTAAAATGGAGCAGAGAATGAAGCTGAAGTGACAGCTCGAAATAAGGCTTGCAACTGTTCCTGTCCACCAGTGGAACAGCACTTATGCCTTCAGACAATAGGGGCCTCATTTGTTAGTCCCTTGGATATCCTGCAGTTGATTTGATCAAGAAAATGTCTGTTATTCTTACCCTACATGAAGGGTAAAAGCTCTTATGATTTGCAAAAGTTGCAAATGCATATGTTGAAATTTTTGTGCTGAAAATTTATCCCTCATGGTACTGAAGATTCAATCTGATAGGATTTACTTAAGTCAGGAGGGCTCCACCCTCAATGCCTAGATTAGTTTAGTGCTTTTATGAAAAAGGATGGCAACAATAAGTTTGATCCTTTGCAGTCCTGTCTTTCCTCCTTTTGCTTCATGAAGGTCCACAGCATGAATTAGAAATGAATTTTGGTGAATTAGAAATGTTTTTCTTTAGTGAATTGCAGAGGTCTTATGAGGCAGGAATGCTGGGAGTATCTTTCTTTTTTTTTAATTTTATTTTTTCCTTATAAGTTACATTTTATTAACTCTGTATCCCAGCCGTGTTCGATCCCTCATTCCCTCCCAGTCCCTCCCTCCCTCCCTCATCTCCACCATGCCCCTTGCCAAGTCCACTGATAGGGGGAACCTCCTCCCCATTCATCTGATCCTGTTTTATCAGGCATCTTCAGGACTGGCTGCAAAGCTCTCCTCTGTGGCCTAATAGGACTGCTCCTCCCTTGGGGGGTGGGGAGGCCAAAGAGCCAGTCATTGAGTTCCTGTTAGAAATAGTCCTTGTTCCCCTCACTATGGGAAACCAATTGGTTACTGAGTTACCACAGGCTACATCTGAGCAGAGGTTCTAGGTTACATTCATACATGGTCCTTGGTTGCATGTCAGTCTCAGAAAAGACCCTGTGTTTGGTCCTTGTGGAGCTCCTATCCTTTCCTCATCAGACTAACTCCCCTTCTTTCTTATGATTCCCTGTACTCTGCCAAAGGTTTGGTCATGAGTCTTTGCTTTGAAAACACTGCTAGTTAGAGTTTTTCAAATGCGCTCAGTAGACTCCTGTCAATGTTTAATGTGCGTCCCATCTGTCTTTCAAAACGAGGATTGATAATCTTACCCCATGTCCGCTCTCTTGATTATCTTTTTTAGGTGTGTAGATTTCATTATGTTTATCACATCTTATAGGTCTATATAAGTGAGTATATACCGTGTTTGTCTTTCTCCCTCTGGGATATTTCACTCAGGATGATCTTTTCTAGGTCCCACCATTTGCCTGCAAATTTCATGATTTCCTCCTTTTTGATTGCTGAGTAGTATTCCATTGTGTAAAAATACCACAATTTCTGTACCCATTCCTCCAGTGATGGACATCTGGGTTGTTTCCAGGTTCTGGCTATTACAAATAAAGCAGCTATAAACATGGTTGAGCAAATATCTCTTTTGTGTACTTGAGCAAACTTTGGGTATATACCTAGCAGTGGTATAGCTGGGTCTTGAGGAAGCACTATTCCTAATTGTCTTAGAAAGCGCCAGATAGATTTCCAGAGTGGTTGAACCAGTTTACATTCCCACCAGCAGTGGAGGAGGGTTCCCCTTTCTCCACAACCTCTCCAGCATGTGTTGTCCCTTGAGTTTTTCATTTTGGCCATTCTGATGGGTGTAAGGTGATATCTCAGGGTCATTTTGATTTGCATTTCCCTGATGGCTAATGAGGATGAGCATTTCTTTAAGTGTTTCTCTGCCATTTGATATTCCTCTGTCGAGAATTCTCTGTTTAGCTCTGTTCCCCATTTTTTAATTGGATTACTTGGTTTGCTGCTTTTCAGCTTCTTTAGTTCTTTGTATATACTGGATATTAGTCCTCTGTCAGATAAAGGGTTAGTGAAGATTCTTTCCCAATCTGTAGGCAGGCGTTTTGTTTTGATGACAATGTCCTTTGCTTTACAGAAGCTTTTCAGTTTCATGAGGTCCCATTTATTGATTGTTGCTCTTAGAGCCTGTGCTGTTGGTGTTCTGTTCAGGAAGTTGTCTCCTGTGCCAATGAGTTCTAGGCTGTTCCCCACTTTTTCTTCTAACAGATTTAGAGTATCTGGTTTTATGTTGAGGTCTTTGATCCACTTGGACTTCAGTTTTGTGCAGGGTGATAAATATAGATCTATTTTCATTTTTCTGCATGTGGGCATCCAGTTGGACCAGCACCATTTGTTGAAGATGCTGTCTTTTTTCCATTGAATGGTTTTGGCTTCTTTGTCAAAAATCGAGTATTCATAGGTGTGTGGGTTTATTTCTGGGTCTTCTATGTGGTTCCATTGATCCTCCTTTCTGTTTTTATGCCAATACCATGCAGTTTTTATTACTATTGCTCTGTAGTACAACTTGAGATTGGGGATGGAGATACCTCCAGATGATCTGTTGTTGTACAGGATTATTTTGGAGATTCTGGGTTTTTTGTTTCTCCATATGAAGCTGAGAATCTGTTTTTCAAGGTCTGTAAAGAATTGAGTTGGTATTTTGATGGGAATTGCATTGAATCTGTAGATTGCTTTTGGCAGGATGGCCATTTTCACAATGTTAATCCTACCAATCCATGAGCACGGGAGATCTTTCCATCTTCTGAGATCTTCTTCAATTTCTTTCTTCAGAGACTTGAAGTTTTTCTCAAACAGGTCTTACACTTGCTTGGTTAGTGTCACCCCAAGGTACTTTATGTGGTTAGTGGCTATTGTGAAGGGTGTTGTTTCCCTAATTTCTTTCTCAGCCATTTTGTCTTTGGTATACAGGAGGGCTTCTGATTTTTTTGAGTTGATTTTGTATCCTGCCACGTTGCTGAAGGTGTTTATCAACTGGAGGAGTTCTCTGGTTGAATTCTTGGGGTCGCTCATATATACTATCATATCATCTGTGAATAGTGACACTTTGACCTCTTCCTTTCCGATTTGTATCCCCTTGATCTCCTTTAGTTGTCTTATTGCTCTGGCTAGGACTTCAAGTACTATGTTGAAGAGGTAGGGAGAGAGTGGGCAGAGTGGGCAGCCTTGTCTTGTCCCTAATTTCAGTGGGATTGATTTAAGTTTCTCTCCATTGAGTTTGATGTTGGCTATAGGCTTGCTGCATATTGCCTTTACTATGTTTAGGTATGTGCCTTGTATTCCTGATCTCTCCAAGACTTTAAACATGAATGGGTGTTGGACTTTGTCAAATGCTTTTTCAGCATCTAAGGAGATGATCATGTGGTTTTTCTCCTTCAGTTTGTTTATGTGGTGGATTAAATTGATGGATTTCCGTATGTTGAACCACCCTTGCATGCCAGGGATGAAGCCTACTTGGTCGTGGTGGATGATATCTTTGATGTGTTCTTGGATTCAGTTTGCAAGTATTTTATTGAGTATTTTTGCATCAATGTTCATAAGAGAGATAGGTCTGAAGTTCTCTTTTTTTGTTGGGTCTTTGTGTGGTTTAGGTATCAGGGTGACTGTTGCTTCATAGAATGAGTTTGGTAATGTACCTTCTGTTTCTATTTTGTGGAATAGTTTGAGGAGAATTGGTGTGAGCACTTCTTTGAAGGTCTGGTAGAATTGGGAGTATCTTTCTATTCAGTTTATTCCAAAGTTAATACAGAGTTGCATGATCCCAAAAGTGAAGACATTTGTTACTTCAAGGAATGACGTTAAGACTCTGAGGCTCAACTTCTTCAAGGATAACAGTTCTAAATGAGAAATGTTTCTTGATCCATTTTTAGTTAAAAAAACAAAAACAAAAATCCTCCTCAGATCACCTTTTCACCTTGATTCAGCTGTGCATGCTGTCCTAGCTCTCAGAGTTTTGTTAGAATATTGTGGCACATGACTTCCTAAACACCTGGCCTGATTGGACCACCTTCTCTGTGACCTCATATATGAAACACAGGTAGTAAATACAGATATACCGTCTATGTTACCAGGCTGATGTGAGCATGTATGGCATGGATTTGCTTTTAAAAGATCCTTAGCTCATGAAGGAAATACTTCCTGACATTTATATTATTAATATACACTTTTTGGCTAAATGTATTTCATTTTACTTCTTAACAGTTATTTGTTTGGTTAATGGACACCATCTATTTTTTTATACTATAGACTAACTTTAAACATATAAATGAATTTTAATTTTTGTTTAGTTGCTCATTCTTTCACGTAATTTATAATGCACTTGAGTCTCACATTAGTCTAAATTCCAAGCATGCTGTCAAAGCTGAGGACTCATGCATTCTTTACAGTGGATAATGTTTGAGTATAGACAAAAAAACATTGAAGATTTATTTGACTATATGATTATAAATTAGAGCAGAAGAAGAATCAACATTATTCTTCTAGCTGTGTTGGAGAAAATTTGTGGTTTTTATCTCATGGATACTCTGGACTCTGCATTGCATACACATACCTAAGAAATAGTCATAAACTTCTATATTTTAGAGGAAAATTTGTTTATTTTCAACATTTTGTTATCTTTGGACTATACAAAGAAATCAGAGTTCATTTACAAGCATCTTGGGACTCATTTTATTTGTAAAGAAAAAGCATGCTTTAAACTTGCTCTGGAATTTCATTCCCTGTTCTGCTTAATAAATGTTTCATAGATGTTATTTTTTAGTGTGTGTTTCATATTATAAGAGCAGAAGCTATGTAAAAGCTAATATCAGAAAAATTTTAAATAATGTATCATAAGAAATAGCAGTGAGTATAAATATTGAATAAAAATATGCATGCATCTACCCAAGGCAATGCTCTTTCCTATATTGTGGATCAGAAATAACAGTTTTATTAGTTTTCAAATCAAGTAACAGCAGCAATCTCTGTGTGTGCTTCTAGGGAAGTCTTATCTATAGTTTATTGCTTCTAATGTTTGAAGCATGGCATGATTTCTATCTGGAGCAGAAAATGTTTACCTAAGAAAATCATTGTACACATTACCCAGAATGCTCAGGGATGTTATACTTGAGAGAACAAATTGAATGGTACCTCTCTGGAAATCAATACTTCTGGACTTTATGAAAGATCCATATCAAATCTCATTTCTCTTGTTGCTATAGTAAGAGGAATATAGATGTGGACGGCTTCTTAGAGTTATCCCAATCCTTGGATTTATCCATAGAGGCAACTAAGTCTGCTTTTTGTTTGTTTGCTTGTAAATTTGTCTTGTTTGACTATTTCGAGATCCTGTTTTTCAAAATTAGTTTTAATAATCCATAAACCCATCAGAAATATTATTCTGACTATCCTAGCCCATGCTAATACAAAATGCATTTCTTTCCAATTAATGAGATTTTTTTTAGTATATTGTAGCAAACTGATTAGGAATTTATTAAGTACCCCAGTGTCTTGTCCTAATTCTTCTTGCTATGTAACATGTAACATAGTAACAAATGTATAGGAACTGACAGCAGGCATTTTGTATTAGTTACATATTATCTTAGTTACTTTCTTATTGTCTTGACAAAAGACCATGATCAAGGCAACTTTCAAAAAGAAAGAAAAAAAGCAAGCAAGAAAGAGAAAGAAAGAAAGAAAGAAAGAAAGAAAGAAAGAAAGAAAGAAAGAAAGAAAGAAAGAAAGAAAGAAAGAAAGAAAAAGAACCCCAAAACACTTAATTTGGGGCTTACTTACAGCTCACAGGGTAAGTCCATGACCATCATGGTAGGAAGCTTGATAGCAAGCCTATAGTCATAACAGTACAGCAGTAGCTTAGAGCTTATGTTTTGAGACAACTATGAGATACAGAGAGAGAGCTAACTGGGAACGGCTTGGGCTCCTGAAACCTCAAAGCCCATCCCCAAGGACACACTTCCTGTAATAAGGCCACACCTCCTGCAAGAAGATATATCTCTTAATCCTTCACCAACTGGAGACAATGCATTCAAATATGTGAGACTATGGAGGCCAGACTCATTCCAACCACAATGCAGATTTTGAAGCACCAGGAACAAACTAAATATTTCTTCTTTGTGTTCCACAATGTCTGGCATCTCCATTTGGGTGATAAATTGACATATAGGTGATAGGATCACCTGACAACTCATTCACCATTATATCTGGCATTTGGGTTGAGCATGTCTCAGAGACAACTCATACTGATCATAGTACTGACATGATCTCTCTCTAAAGCTTAACTTCCTCACTTCCTGTCATCTCTGACTGCATATATTAGAGGTTTGTCCAGTCCATGAGGCTTATCCTGCCAAAAGCCATGTCTCTATGAAGTTTCATAACCAGAATAGTCCAACAGTGTGTATATTGGCATGCGATCCTTCTCAGCACCCAGATTCATTTCCCTAACCAAAGGCGAGAGCACAGGTTTCTGCACAGTTACCCTGGAGTGCTTTGGCATAGACTATGAAAGAGGATAGTACCTTTCCAGAATCAATAACTGTATCTAATCATTATGACATATTCCTAGAAATATCCACCCACCTCAGAACAATTCAGGGACTGCCTCTTATTTATGTTTTTTTCTTTTTATAATGTAATATCTTAACAACCTAAGATTCACTCAGTGATCAGGCTGAGAGAAAATGATGTCTTGATGTAAACATATCTAGCACTGCATCTTGTCAAACCAAGGAGGAAATAATATCAATAACAATTTGAAAATGAGTCTGAAACCACTCACAGAACCATGAGCATAGTAGACAATGCAGAAGTGATTAATTAGATGACTTTTTTTGACAGAATTATGTTAGTCTATTAATGTCTATCTTCTTTATGATTCCTAATAACACTGATGTAGCAAAAACCTTTATGCATTATTAGAATTCAATAAGATACACTAAAGTGAGTGGCATATGTAAATCATTTCCTTTGCCTTCCTATAAAACAGTCAGGCTTTGTGAAAGGACACTCAGACTTTAAAGATTAGTATATAAACCTCTTTAGAAAGATAATAACCTCTGGATGAAACTAATTTGTAGGGCAATGGAATTATCTGTGGTCAAATATAACCACATTGTTTATAGTTTATATTCTACTCTCAAGTTTCATAGTTCAAATCAGTTCCCATAAGAAGTTATACTGAGATTTGAGGTCTTTTTATAAGGATACAGTTATAAAAATTGATGAAAATTGCTAAAAATTTATAACAAAAACATTTAGGAGGAAGACTTTGGAATTAATTAAGAATTAAGCCAATTACTACATTCTGGAATTGCCTCTACTTTAATTCATTGTGATAGGATTCCCAAGTTGATACTGTTGTGTCCTCTTTCTATTACTCCAATATAAAAATGTAACAAAGGATCAACAGCAAATTATTACATATTCCTAAATGTTTCAGGGATGTTTTCTTAATTAAAAAAAAAAAAACTATTTGGATTAAAATTTGGATAGGACAGGAACAGGACAGGAGCCTACACAGAGGGCCTCTGAAAGTCTCTACCCAGCAGGGTATCAAAGCAGATGCTGAAACTTGTAGCCAAACTTTGGGCAGAGTGCAAGGAATCTTATGAAAGAAGTGGGAGATAGAAAGACCTGGAGGGGACAGGAGCTCCACAAGGAGAGCAACAGAACCAAAAAATCTGGGCACAGGGGTCTTTGCTGAGACTGATACTTCAACCAAGGACCATTCATGGAGATAGCCTAGAGCCCCTGCACAGATGTAGCCCATGGCAGTTCAGTGTCCAAGTGAGTTCCATAATAATGGGAACAGAAACTGTCTCTGACATGAACTGATTGGCCTGCGCTTTGATCACCTCACCCTGAGGGGGAGGGCAGCATTACCAGGCCACAGAGGAAGACAATGCAGCCACTTCTGATGAGACATGATAGTCTAGGCTCAGAAGGAAAGGGAAGAAGATCTCTTCTATCAGTGGACTGGAGGAACGGCATGAGTGGAGAAGAGGGAGGGAGGGTGAGATTGGGAAGGGAAGAGGGAGCTACAGGTGGGATGCAAAGTGAATAACTGAAATTAGTAAAAATATAAATAAAAAAGAAAAAATTAGATAGGAAACTCCTGGGTTCTATAATATTTGATAGCCAGGTGATAGAGACTAGCCATTAATCCATACTGAAGCAGCATCACTTAGTTATGTAACAATTTTTTTTTCTTTTTTGATGATGTCTCTTTAGCTTGCCAGGCTAGCTGGAGACTCTCTGGTGCAAGTGATCCTCCTGAGACTGTATCTTGTGCAACCATACCCAGCTGCTTTTATGGGCTTTTTAATCTGCTTTAGTTTTTAGATTTGTAATTGTTATTTGAAAGAAACAGGTTGTTCACTGAAAGCATGCCACAAAAAGAAATGAATGAAAATATGTTTTTATCATCACCATATTCCATAGTTACTATTTAAATTATGGAGTAGAGTAAAAGCCTGTTACTTCAATTGAGGAGAATGAATGACTTTTAAAAAATACCCCACAGGCTATAATTTACTTAAAAAATTGCCAATTAACACATTTCTTTAGTAATTTAACTACCATTAAAGTGCTAGGGCATTTAGAAAACATTGACCAAAACATAATGGACAATAACAATCTCCTTAACTTTTGAAAATTTATAGTCACTTATAAAAGTGCTTCATGAATTTTCTGGGGTGTTTTTTTATGTTTTTCTACAACTTCTCTGCTACACATAAACTTCAGCCAGACATTCTTATCTAATGATAGAAATAAGTATTCTAGTTTTATCTGGAAGTCATTTTGAGGAATGCAAGTCTAGAGACATTGAGAAAAGAAAAGAAGAAACCTATGTTTCATACAATATATTTCTTTCTTTGTTCCGTTTTTATTGTTACCACTAATATTTTATATGCTTAAACTATATTTTCATTTGTCTTTACATTTATAACCTTAGACATAGCAGCCCACATATTTTGTAGATGAGGCAAATAAGCTTTATATGGAGCTATCCCAAGTTTCTAACATCAGAAAGAGACAGAACCAGGATTTGCATGTGATAATAGCTTCTTTCTTACAAAGTAATGTAGGAAGATAAATGTGTCTTTCTTTTGGGGTGACAGAATCAAGTACACAAACAAGCCAACAAGCTAGCCAATAAGCTGCACATTGAGAATCTCAAGGGACAAAACGCCAGTTTCAGATCATTTTACCTCAACAGTTCACCAAGGGGAAAATGCTAGGTTGCACAGATAGGCAGATTCTCCTGTTCTTTAATAATAGGCCTTTGTCATCATTAGGCAGTTCTATAAAGGGAAAGTGTTTGCTGGGGTTATGCTCACTGAGTTTCCAGTGACTGAACTGACATGGTGGTAGGAAAGTCAAACCAACTGAGTTTGTGCCGGACATGAAGCAATGTCACTTATCCTGCCATTTTCATTCATAAAACCAGTTATGGCTGTTGACGCATCTGAACTATCTTCTGTAATCTTGTGCAAAAATTTAAAGATGAGATTCTTAAACTACCCCAATCAGTTTTAAAGTACTTTCAAAAATGATTGCAGACAGATGAATCAATAGTTAAAAGTACCAGGCACTTCTCCAGAGGACCTGGGCTTGGTTCTCAGCACTTGAGGGACCACTAGTGCCATCGCGATGCTCTCTTCCGTGATTATCACATGTGCATAGTGCACAGATGTGTATGCAGGCCAAACTGTTATACACAGAAAATAATAATAAAAGTATACTATCGAACGTTACTTTACTATTACATAGGAAAATTGTCAGGAAGCCAGCAGTCAGGAGATGAGTTTCATTTGTAGGTTTGTCATTGAAGATTTGTATTATTTTGTACTATTGGTTTACTAGAAAACTCCTATTTTTAGAAAATTTAAATTAACTAGAACATTCTGAGTTAAAGCAGGAGACAGTAAAAAGAATATTCCTAGAGCCTAGTGTATTTCCCGAAGGTCCCAGTATACATTAAATTTATTCTTAGCAATTTTTTTAAAGCTTCAGTCATGTTTTTTTTTTTTCCTAGAAAAAGAAAATGTAAAAATAAAAGGAGGGATGAATAGAACTGTGTTGTCTTTTAACTATGCAAACCGGAGTTTGAAAGGCCTGTTCAGGACTTCATATCTATAGGACATAAACTTATTGAAAATAACTTTCTCCTGTAAGTTTTAAAATGGGCTTGTTAAACATGGGTGAGTTCAGTGAGACCAGGATAGTTACAACAGGGTTCTCAGACACCAGGTTATTCTAAGTATTGTATACACACACACACACACACACACACACACACACACAGCACACACAAAGTCAAATAGCTCATGGTTTCTGGTTTACAGGAAATTCAGCATGAAAGGAGGGAAGGAAACAGAGGGCAAAGATGGGGAAAAAACAAAGATGGGAGTGGGAGGAAGGAAGTGAGGGAAGAGAGAGAAAAAAAGAAAGAGAGAGGAAAACACAGAAAGAGATCAAGTTACTATCAAAGGAAGAGATTCCAGTGTGGACATCACCAACTGATTCAGGTACATAGCCTCTTCACTTCCTGTGGATTTGTTAGCAGATGTCATAAAACTAACCCATGCAGGAAGATGCTTTTATCATAATGACATAATAGAACCTCCAAACTAATAAGGGGAGAAAAGCTGTATTTATTCGTATTTGATGTTTTCCTTTTCCTTCTCACTTTGTTTTCTTTCTTCTTTTTCTTTTTCTCTTCTTTCCTTCCTCCCTCCCTCCCTTCCTTCCTTCCTTCCTTCCTTCCTTCCTTCCTTCCTTCCTTTCTTTCTTTCTTTCTTTCTTTCTTTCTTTCTTTCTTTCTTTCTTTCTTTCTCTTCTTATCTTTTTTTTCAGATGCCTGTGTCTGTATTGATATTCCAAAGCCACTTTAGAAGTTGCATTCAGATCTGAACTATCTAAAACATCAGGGTTACAGATCTGAATATATATAGTATGTTTTGAAGTAAATATGGAGTCAGAATGAAGCTTTGAATGTCTGTTTGGGCCTTCAAACTTTCCAAGTAAGACCATAGTACAACTGTCTCAAAAATTTAAAAGAAAATATTAAAAATATAGTTGATGCTGGATTGATTGTTTGATCTGTTAATGTTCTGCCTGGTTCATGATTTCCAAAAGACCAGGAATAAATAGACTCCGCTGTAAATACATGAGGTTTTTTAATTGTATACGCGTTCAAACATGGGACGCAAACCTCCTGTGGAAAAAGAAGAGGAATGCCACCCCGAGGTCTAGGGGTACAGAGTTTTTAAGGGAAAAAGAAAACCCTAAGTAGTGATGTACATGCTTTGGCATTACATGATTGGGTAAAGGAAATTGACTTTTGAAATGATTGGTCCCCTTTAGGTACCAAGGCCACTAACAGTTCTGGCCTGGTCATATGGGCTGGTTTCCTAGTAACTGTAATTAGAAGGCAGGGAAAGAAGGCAGTACGAGGAGTTCTCCTCAGGGCATTACTGGACAAGCCTGCACCCGGGTAGCCTTAGATCAGGCCTTAACCTTTAATAATAGCCACTGATTTTTAATCTTTTGGTCTCTCATTAACATCAAAGGCTAGGCTTGGAATCATGCAACCGCTAGATGTATGCTGTTTAGCAGATCAGTAAACACTTTTTCTCCTTAGTTTCACACTTTTGTGATCGCAGTACACTAGGGGCAGTAAATCTCTATGAGTTCTGGTTCACATATTACCTGTTTCAGAAATTATCTGAGCGCTCTGACATAATGCATGTCTATACCTCTTAGAGGTGAGATAAAATGAGTTCTATAGCTCACAGACCCCTGATCAAATTCCTATGGTGGAGGTAAACACTGCGTTGAAACAGATGGCTTCTTTCATACTATTTGCTGCCTCTTAAGTGAAGAACTCTTTTAATTTGGTTGCTTCATTGATCAGTTCATACCTAGTTCATGATCAGTTCCATTCATTTGGGAGTGATGCAATACAAAACTTGTGTATATTTAAAGCAAGATATTAGAAGCTGTAACATCAATATTCAGTTGTTCAGAGTAGTAGTACAGAGCTTAAGCATGTTAATTTCAGGAGAATAAACAATACTTTAACCATTTGGCTAAAATAATACCTAGTAAAAGCCTCACTGAGCTGCCATGGGTTACATTTATGCAGGGGTTCTAGGTTATCTGCATGGAGCTCATGGCAGCTCAGTATCTAGGTGGGTATACTAGTAAGGGGAACAGGGACTGTCTCTGACATGAACTCAGTGGTTGGCTCTTTGATAACCTCCCCCTAATAGGGTAGAAGCCTTACCAGGCCACAGAGGAAAACAATGCAGCCAGTCCTGATAAGACCTGATAGGCTAGGGTTTGAAGGAGGTGGAGGGGAGAAGCTCCCCTATCAGTGGACTTGGAAAGGGGCATGGAAGGAGATGAGGGAGGGAGGGTAGGATTGAGAAGGGATGAGGGATAGGCTGCAGCTGGGATACAAAGTGAATAAACTGTAACTAATATAAAAAATTAAAAAATAATTTAAAAAAGAAAAAAAAAACAAAAAACCCAACCCAAACCAAACCAAAACAAAACCCTCACTGAGTTATCATATGTATGTGTTCAAAATTTCTTTTTTTTTAATTTAATCACTTCACACCCCGATCCCAGCCCCTTCCCACCTCTCCTCCCAGTCTCACCTTCATGCTCCTCCCTCTATTTCTTCCTCTCCTCTCAGAGAAGGGGAGATATCCAAAGGTACCATCACACCTTGGCACCTCAAGTGGCAACAGGACTAAATTCATCCTCTGCCACTGAGGCCTGACAAGGCAAGAAATAATTTAGGAAAGCTTCGGAAACTGGGCAGAATTTGAGAACACTTAACCTTAGGAGCATCATAAGAAAAGCTTGTTATATTGCATTTAGAAATTTATATCCAGATTATCAAAAAAATTAAAACTTTCACTAAGTGTCTCCTAAAACCACGAAGGGTCAAATCCATCATCCAACATAGAATCCATAAAACAGGTAGTTTCTGGAAATTAAATACACAAATATCTGAAAGTACAACACATTATCTTGACTCAAGGAACAAATAAACAACACACACTCTTGCACATGTTTGTACACACACCCACAAACACACACATTGTGTTTATTAATTTTGTTTAAACTTCTTCATGGTTTCTTGAATCTTTTCACGAATCCTTCCCTCATTAATGAACCACAGGATTATATGAAAGGGGTGTCACCAATCCTTGTCTTTCAGGGTTAGAATATAATACACTTCAATTATTTTTTATAAAAATTAGCTTCTCTTTTAGCTCTAACAATCATTACATAAATGGTAACCATTGAACAGCAGGTTGTGGCCTTTCATGGGATAATGTTTTCTGTCTGTTGCAAAGATTTAACTCTTAGCCTTTGATCATCTTTCAGAATAATCAGTGACTCTTCTTCCATCACATTTTGAGTTGTGACACCTAAGTGTCATGTAATTATAAATGGCTCAAGATCAGGAGACAATAGATCTTTTAAATAAATGAAATTCATTATAGAGAAATTAAGCTGGCAGCTTGCAGCAGTTCAGCTTTTTAGTAGTTGTGTAAAAAGAAAGAAAGAGATTCCTCTTACAATGAAATAGCATGGGTAGTAATTTAATTTCTTTTTTTTGTTAATTACAATTTATTCACGTTGTATCACTGTGTATATATATATATATATATATATATATATATATATATATATATATATTCATGCTCACATATGTGTATGAATGAATAATGATATTAGAAAAGCAGGCAAGGACTGGGTCTAAGCGATTTTGGCTCAGGGCAAGCTTTGACTTCATGTTGCAAAATAAAAATATGGTAACGCTTAGTAAGGTTAGAATATAGGGAGTTTCCTTGATCTGACTCTTATTGAGTGGTGTGTGGAAGATGTTTAGGCGGCCATCCAAAGCCCAAGTCAATACATCCAGTTAGGAAACGAAGAGAGTTAGATGATAGAAGTTCTGGCTTGTACTAGGACAGTGACAGTGAAAACAGAAAGTACATTTCAAGATTAATCATTATCGTAATATAGAAGTAAAGCTCTTTTTTTAGCAGCTAAAGTGCATAAATTGAATTTTTACTTCCATGCTGATTGTCGTTCCTCCTTTAAATCACTTTTATTTGTGCGTATACATCCTCATTTAGAAACTTCCACTGCAGCAGTAACCCACACATAAATATTTCTTCTTACTCCCTCTAATCTGCAATGTACAAAATTATTTACTTTTAACTAAAGGCTTTCTTTTTAATATTCTTTTTTATAATTTAGTTTCTACTGCAGTTCTTATTGGATCTATCTTATTTTGAAAGCAAAGCCTAGGAAACTATCCATAAATCCTTTGTTGGCAAAGTTTTTATTACTTCAAAATCTTTGTCAATTAATTGCCTTTGTTTGCTGTGGCAGTTGCTCTTAATTGTCAGCATACATCAAAATAATCAGGAGAGCTTTTTGAAACATAGATTGCTTTGCCCTCTTTCCAGGACTTTGAATCAGAGGAGGCAGAAGTTTAGGATTTGCTCAGTTTATAGAACCCTGTTTGTCAATCAGTAGTGATCTTAAAGTTGTGCTAAATAATATAACCTTATCTTGCTCAAAGGATGTGGTCTTATGAAAGAAGGAGTTGATGAAAGACTTGGAGTGGACAGGAGCTCTGCAAGGAGAGCAAGAGAACCAAAAATTCTGGGCACAGGGGTCTTTTCTGAGACTGATACTCCAACCAAGGACCATGCTTGGAGATAACTTAGAACCCCTGCACAAATGTAGCCCATGGCAGCTCAGTGTCCAAGTGGGTACTCTAGTAAGGGGAACAGGGTTCTCTGACATGAACTCAGTGGCTGGTTCTTTGACCACCTATTCCTAAGAGGAGAGGAAGATAATGCAGCCAGCCCTGATGAGACCTGATAGGGTAGGGTCAGATGGAAGGGGAGGAGGACCACCCCTATCATTGGACTCGGGGAGGGGCAATGGAGAGGAAGAAGGAGAGAGGGTGGGATTGGGAGGAGAAAAGGTGGGGTTACAGCTGGGATACAATGTGAATAAATTGCAATTAATAAAAAATAAATTAATAAAAAAGATGTTGTCTTAATGTTGACATCCTTATCTGTTTGATTGCTCATTTCTTTAGTTTTCCCATCAAATACAAGATGTCATCTTTAATCTCTTCACATCCATGGAAATATGCATTATGATATATTTACATAGAGAATTTCTTGTGGAAGAAGATTGTATTCTCTTATTGTTGAGGACATGTAGCTTAAAGGAAAAATTACTATTATAGCAGAACACATGTCTAACATGCTCATCATCTGTGCTAGTGCTCACCCACCTCTTAGAGTTTAAGTTCTTAAAAAGTACAACCCTATGTGTCTCTGCTCCTCTGTGTTCAGAGCCCTTCTCTAAGGAGGCTAGTTCACGAAGCTGTTTTACCTACAAAAACTAAAACTAACTTCAAATATGCCAAGTTTCTGGCTTAAAAGTGTGTTCCATTTAGAGCAGAATTATAATTTGTAATGGGTAATATAATACAACCTATAATATATATGGAAATAAAAGCCAAGGGAATAAAAGTAATTAATTTTCAGAAACTTAAGAGTATTCGCATAATATAACTGAGTTTTTAAAGATACTTAAATTCTCACTACAACATTTTTATTATTTTTTTCATGCATCTTGGTTTAGATTATTGGCAATGAAATAGAATGCTTTTGTGTTACACAAAATAATCGAAAACAAATGCAAGCTTGTTAATTATTTAGAACACACAAAACCTTTTGGAATCCCTGATTTGAAGCTCTGATGCCATCATCTGTAACCATGCTTTTTGGCTACTTTATTGGGATTCTATTTCTAACACCCTTCTTCACCCCAGTAACTTCCAACCCCCAACTGCAGGTAGACAAGAAAGAAAGTTAAGGAAAAGGGGAGTAGACTTCTTTGGACTACTTCCTGCTTATTAGGGGCATCAAGTTCCTTGGGACAAGTCCAATTTTTGTTATCAGCATACCAGCTGGCAGCAATTCAGCAACCAGCAAAAGCAGCAGCAGACACCAGCAGCAGCAGGGACCGAAAGGGGCAGCAAGAGGGGAAGCAGCAGCCACGTCAGGGCTCTTGCATTCATATCCTCTCAAGAGTCCCCAGAATTCCAAACATAAACTATATGCAGATGGCCAAAATCACTTTCCTCTTAGAGCATGAGACAAATCATAGTCAGTGGCTGTGGTCAACCTGAAGCAGCCCCATATCTCATACCTAAGATTAAAATTAAAAAAACAAACAAAAAAAAAAAAAAAACAAGTGAGGTTTAAAGAACCAAAATTCTTTTGTGGTAGACTCCTGTCATAAGTTCAATGCACATCCCATTTGTCTTTCTAAATGAGGATTAATCACCTTCGCCTGTGTCCACTTTCTTGATTATCTTCTTTAGGTGTGTAGATTTCATTATGTTTATCATATCTTGTAGGTCTATATAAGCGAGTATATACCAAGTTTGTCTTTCTCCTTCTGGGATACTTCACTCAGAATGATCTACCACAAAATGCATCTGAAAGACTCTACCTAGCAGTGTTTCAAAGCAGACACTAAGACTCATAACCAAACCCTCGGCAGAGTGCAGGGAATCATATGAAAGAAGGGAAGTTAGTATGATATGGAAAGGATAGGAGCTCTACAAGGACCAAACATATCTGGGCACAGGGTCTTTTCTGAGACTGACATTCAACCAAGGACCATCTATGGATATAACCTAGAACTTCTGCTTGGATGTGGCCCATGGTAGCTCAGTAACCAAGTAGTTTTCCAAAGTAAGGGGAACACGGACTATTTCTAACAGGATCTCAAGGGCAGGCTGTTTGACCCCCCCCCCCCCAGGGGAGGAGCAGTCTGTTAGGCCACAGAGGAGGACTTTGCAGCCAGCCCTGAAGATACCTGATAAAACAGGGTCAGATGAAAGGGGAGGAGGTCCTCCCCTATCAGTGGACTTGGGAAGGGACAGGGAGGAGACCAGGGAGGGAGTGTGGGGTTGGGGAGGGAATGAGGGAGCGGGATACAGCTGGGACACAGAGTTAACAAAATGTAACTAAAAAGAAAATAATAATTAAAAAAAAAAGAGACAAAAAAAAAAGAACCAAAATTCTCACTACAACATCTT
>NW_026585626.1:772520-814319 GCF_907164565.1 Psammomys obesus
TTAATTAATTATGTTTATTTTTTATTAGACCCGAAGAGAGAATTTTGCTAAGTAAAAATATCACACACGTTTTCAGTCTTCCATAAAGTATCATAATCTAATGGTACATGTAGCCATGTAGTCTAAAATGCACACTCTTAGAGAAGTAGACACGATTTTCATTGTTCCTCGACTAGCTCTCATAGCATGTTGCAACTTCACTGAATCCCAACTTTAAAATTTTGTCATTTGTATTTGCCCCATCTTTCTATAGTCTAGAAAAAGAGAAGGTTTGGCAGTTCCTTCCCTGGATTTGAAAGGTAATTAATAGGATATTTTCATGCTTATTTACATGAAAAGCATTGTGAAACATGCTGAATTCATGGCTTACCATTCTAGCAATTGATAGATGTCCTGTCTTGCACTGGTAAGATGCCACTTAGTATTGGATACTGTGCATTTATTATTGAAAGGAAATTCATTATGCAAGTGACAATTTGCAATTATCAGTTTGTGACAATATCAAAAACTGCAAATACACGAATTGTTATGAAATGCATATAATTCAGTGTAATTCATTTCACGAATAAAGATAACTTTTTAAAAATTTAAGACATTATAATTTCAGTAGCATTATGGTTGCATGTATGTATAAGACATAAACACTTCCTGCAACTCCTTTGATATAATTAAACACAAGTACAGAAGATATAAGCACAGACAGAAAGTTCTTGTTAATATTGGAAGAGTTGTGACATTCAAAAGTGTTCTTTGTACAGATCTCCATGTAATGAGTTAGTATTTTCTTGATCAAATCTGATGTAAAAAGTGTGTTCACTATCTAGGAGAGAAACAATTATTCAGTCCCCTCATATCTAGCCTAACCCATCTGAACCATGATTTAGCTTCTCTTTTTACAGTGTAAAGCATCTTTTTAGGTCCTCCTGTAGCATAAATTTTTAGAATTAATTTCTTGTGGTTAATGAACACACACACGCACACACACACACACACACACACACACACACACATATATATATATATATATATATGAAAAAATAAAAATGTCCAAGACTTTCAAAAGTTTTTGATTTATCCCTCCTTTAGAATGGAAGGGCCATGCATGGAGAGGACCTAAAACCCCTGAGCAGATGTAGCCCACAGACTCAGTCTCCAAGTGGGTTCCCTAGTAAGGGGAGCAGAGGCTGTACTCTGGCCTGAACTCAGTGGCAGGCTCTCTGATCACCTCCTTCTGTGGGGGTGCAGCCTTGCCAGACCACAGAAGAAGATGATGCAGCCAGTCCTGATAAGACCTGAGAGGCTAGGGTCAGATGGAAAGAGAGGAAGTCCTCCCCTATCAGTGGACTGGGGGAAAGGCATGGGAGGAGAAGAGGGAGGGAGGGAGGGAGGGTCTGGGGGCAGATGAGGGAGGGAGCACTGCCAGAATGCAACATGATTAAATTGTAACAAATAATAAATAAAAAGGGAAAAATAAGAATGGAAATAGGTATATATTTCTGCTATAGAATTAAAAAATTATACTTTGGACAAGAGTTTAATTATTTTCTTACATAATAAGAATTTTCAGAAGCCATGAAACTCACCAATAAACTTTATTTCAGGTGAGGTATTTTATGTTTCCTGCTACTGTGTTTTAAAAACATATGATGTATAAAAATGATTCCATCAGTGGTTTCATTGAGCTCATGCTGATTTTTCCAACCATTTGGGGATGATTATGGAGTATGAGCATGAGTATCATGGCCAAGTTCTAAGACATCTTTGCATGCATTTGTATTTGAGAAATGTAGAGCTTTTAGTCAGCCATTGAGTTTTGTTTTTTGTTTTTTTTTTTCAGTTCCAATTTGAAGCTTAGCTTATCTGTGGTCAGAAGTAAACGCTTTAGTATAGGTTATTACACCAAAGCAGGAATGCTTTCAGAGTAACTCTTGAGTCACGTAGCAAATGAGACTGATTAATAGACCATCTTAGTGGTATACTTAGCTCATGCTGCCTGGAAAATATGGAATGTTGGAACATTCTTCTGAGGCCAGGAAGACACTGCTAGATGATTCTGTATTTTTCTTATTACAAAAAAAAGCAGCAGTTCATTTTTTTAATAATAGATTGACCATACATATTTCCCTTGAGTATTAAATTGAGCAGACCTATTTTCCTCTTTATTGAAACAAAACATGAGTATGTATAAATTTCATAAGGAACAGCAAGCTAGATGATTACATTCTGTTGTGTGTTGAGGAAAACTAGATGAAAATCATTTTTTACACAAATTATCAAACAAGAATCATTGCACTTTGTCTTTTAGAAAAATTATTAAATCATTTGGCAGGCTTTCTCTTGAATATTGCTCCATCTTCAGAATGGATCTTTGAAGTGATTATATTTATTCAGTGACATTATTATCATATGAGAAGCCCTTCCAATCTTAGAAATCTAGTATTAATTTTTTGAATCTTAGTGGGTGAATTTTAGCAGTGGTTCAGTCTCTGTGAGCCCCGACGGCCCCAGATTAGTTGACTCCATAGGTCTTCTTGTGGGGTTCTTGATCCTTCTGTCTCCCTCAATCATTCCCCCAACTCTTGTTTAGGATTCCCACAGCTCTGTCTTATGTTTGGCTGTGTGTCTCTGCATCTGTTTTCATCAGCTGCCGAGTCAAGTCTTTCAGAGAAGTTTTGCTCGGCTCCTGTGTACAGGCATAGCAGACTAACAATAATAGTGTTAGAGACTGGTTCTGTCCCATGGGATTGGTTTCAAGTAGGGCCAGTTTTTGGTTGACCATTCCCTAAATGTTTGTTCTACCTTTGTTCCTGAAATCTTGTAAGCAGGTCAAATTTTGGATCAAAGATTATATGGGTAGGCTGGTGTCTTAATCCCTCTACTGGAAGCCCTGCCTGACAAGAGGAGGTGGCTACTTCAGGCTGCATATCCCCTGTTGCAAGGAGTCTCAGTTAGTTTGACCCCTAAGATTTCTTGGGGCTTCCCCTATCCAGGTCTCTGGGAAGTTCCAGAGATGTACCCCAACCCCAATTTCCATTCTCTCACTGGGCCATCTCTCCCCTGCTCCCCCTACTCTTGTTCCTCAACCCTGCTCTCCTACCTATCCCCTATCCTACTAAGTTCCCTTCCTCTGTTAACCTCCAATGCCTATTTTATTTCCCCATCTGGGTGAGACTCAAGCATCCTCCCTTATGTCCTCCAACACCTTGTAACTTAGATTCTTTGGCTCTGTGGACTAATAGGAAGATTTTATGGTAGAAGTCCCTATTCTTGCTGTTTTCTTTTAGATTATGTTTTCTCCTTATGAACAACTGTTTCTAGATGAGAGACATTGCATCAATCCTCTAGAAGTAAATTTGGAAGAATAAAGAGAACCTTCAGAGTGCTTTGGAGCACTGAAAAGAACATGGGGCCCTGGCATGAGCACTGAGCCATTATCATCTACTTATTAATGGAGGAAAGAAAAAGACAGCCCCTTCTTGTCTGGCTTTATCCCTACTTTTTCGCTGTTCTCTTTAATCTCAACCATTACTGCTTTTGCCCCACTGTTGTCTTCCCTTTGCCCACTTGAGGGAAGATTACAGCTTTTCCCCACCTTCTTAATATTGCAATCTATAAGGTTGGTGAGAAGATGGAATCAATAACCATATAAAAGTTATAAGTAGGAAAATCACATGGATGGGGTCTTGTGACCATGCATCTTCAAAGCATAAAGGCCAGGGCAAGCTTCCTCATCAGAGCAGATCCTGAGAAATGGGCCCAGAACCTTGGAATTCCTCATCCTTCACTAGAGAGATGAATTTTCAGCACGAGGGATGAACAGATTTACACTTGCTGAAATCTGTCAATGTGGGATTGTGGCTTCTGCAGTGTGAATGTGGGGCGTGTCTGAAACAGACACGTTGACTTCTTCCTTTCCAATCTGTATCCCCTTG
The DNA here is from genome assembly GCF_907164565.1 of Psammomys obesus. Classification (NCBI taxonomy): domain Eukaryota; kingdom Metazoa; phylum Chordata; class Mammalia; order Rodentia; family Muridae; genus Psammomys; species Psammomys obesus. The sequence goes on from NW_026585626.1 coordinate 776,453, forward strand.
ATGTCCTTTCATTGTCTTATTGACCTCTGGAAAATTCAGTTAATTCTAAAATTTCTTTGTATTTATTTTAAAATATTTATTTATTTTTCTAGAAAATGCTTTGTTTTGATATTGTAAAAACAGGTTTAAAAATATTTGAATGTTTTTTTTCTTTTTTTAATTCTTTATTAATTACACTTTATTCACTTTGTATCCCCCCTATGGTTCCCTCTCTCCTCCTGTTCCAATCCCTCCCTTTCTCCACCTTCTGCATGCATGCCTCTCCCCAAGTCCAGTGATAGAGGAGGTCTTCTTTTCCTTCCTTCTGATCCTAGTCAATTAGGTCTCATCAGGAGTGGCTGCCTTGTCTTCTTCTGTGGCCTGGTAATGTTGCTTCCCCCTCAGGGGGAGGTAATTAAAGAGCAAGCCAATCAGTTCATGTCAGAGACAGTTCCTGTTCCTATTACAATAGAATCTACTTGGATACTGAACTTCCATGGGCTACATCTGTGCAGGGGTCTTAGATTATCTCCATGCATAGTCTTTGGTTGGAGTGTGAGTCTCAGGAAAGACCCCTGTGCTCAGATTTTTTGGTTCTGTTGCTCTTCTTGTGGAGTTTCTGTCCTCTTCAGATATTTCTGTTTCCCACTTCTTTCATAAGAGTCCCTGCACTCTGCCCAAAAGTTGCCCATAAGCCTCAGTATCTGCACTGATAGTCTGCAGGGCAGAGCCTTTCAGAGGTCCTCTGTGTCAGGCTCCTGACTTGTTCCCTCTTTTCTCCTTCTTCTGATGTCTATCCTCTTTGTCTTTCTGGATAGGAATTGAGCATTTTAGCAAGATTCCTTCCTCTTGATTAGTTTCTTTAGGTATACAGATTTTAATAGGTTTATCCTATATTATATGTCTATATGAGTGAGTATATACCATGTGCATCTTTCTGCTTCTGGGATAGCTCACTCAGGATGATCTTTTCCAGATCCCACCATTTACCTGCAAATTTCATGATTTCCTTGTTTTTCACTGTTGAGTAATATTCCATTGTGTAGATATACCACAATTTGTGCATCCATTCCTCCACTGAGGGGCATCTGGGCTGTTTCCAGCTTCTGGCTATTACAAATAAGGCTGATACAAACATGGTTGAGCCAATGTCCTTATTTTGTACTTGAGAATCTTTTGGGTATATGCCTAGGAGTGGTATGGCTGGATCTTGAGGAAGCGCTATTCCTAGTTGTATAAGAAAGCACCAGATTGTTTTCCAGAGTGGTTGTACAAGTTTACATTCCCACCAGTAGTGGAGGAGGGTTCCCCTTTCTCCACAACCTCTTCAGAATGAGCTGTCTCTTAAGTTTTTGATCTTAGCCATTCTGATGGGTGTAAGGTGAAATCTTAGGGTCGTTTTGATTTGCATTTTCCTGATGGCGAATGAAGTTGAGCTTGTCTTTAAGTGTTTCTCTCCCATTTGATATTCTTCTATTGAGAATTCTTTGTTCAGCTCTGTACTCCATTTTTTAATTGGATTACTTGATTATTTTTGCTGTTTAACTTCTTTAGTTCTTTTTTTTTCTTTTCTTTTCTTTCTTTTTTCTTTTTTTTTTAGAAGTGGAAAAAATAGTAAGAGCTGGAGAGGACAGGAACCCCACAAGGAAAGCAACAGAATGAGAAAATTTGAACACAGGGAACTTCCCAGAGACTCATACTCCAACCAAGGACTATTCATGGAGATAACCTAGAACCCCTGCACAGATGTAGCCCATGGCAGTTCAGTGTCCAAGTGGGTAACATAGGAATGGGAAGAGGGACTGTCTCTGACATAATCTGATTGGCCTGCTCTTTGATCACCTCCCCCTGAGGGGGGAGCAGCCTTACCAGGCCACAGATGATGACGATATAGCCACTCCTGATGAGAACTGATAGACCAAGATTAGAAGGAAGGAGAGGAGGACCTCCCCTATCAGTGGACTTGGGTAGGGGCATGCATAAAGAAGGGAGAGGGAGAGTGGAATCGGGAGGAGAGGAGGGAGGGGCTTATGGGAGGATACAAAATGTATAAAGTGTAATTAATAAAAAATTATTTTTATCATAAAAATATCCACCTGATTTTAGTCCTGCTCTAGCTAGGACTTCAAATGCCCAGCAGAAATTTCAGGCTGTTTAAAGGAACTATAACTATAGAGGTAAATGCAGATGCTGAGACTTATGAGCAACCTTTGGGCAGAGTGCAGGGACTCTTATGAAAGAAGTGGGAAACAGAAATATCTGAAGAGGACAGAAACTCCACAAGAAGAGCAACAGAACCAAAAAATCTGAGCACAGGGGTCTTTCCTGAGACTCACACTCCAACCAAAGACTATGCATGGAGATAATCTAAGACCCCTGCACAGATGTAGCCCATGGCAGTTCAGTATCCAAGTGGGTTCCATTGTAATAGGAACAGGGACTGTCTCTGACATGAACTGATTGGCCTGCTCTTTAATTACCTCCCCCTGAGGGGGAAGCAAAATTACTAGACCACAGAAGAAGACAAGGCAGCCACTCCTGATGAGACCTAATTGACTAGGATCAGAAGGAAGGAAAAGAAGACCTCCCCTATCAGTGGACTTGGGGAGGGGCATGCATGCAGAAGGTGGAGGAAAGGAGGGATTGGGATGGGAGAAGGGAGAGAACCACAGGGGGGATACAAAGTGAGTAAAGTGTAATTAATAAAGAATTAAAAAAATCATCAAAATAAAGGGAAAAAGAGATAATCTGTGTACAATTTGGTACATGGACAGAGACACAAAGAACAAAGTGAGACAGAGAAATACATATATAAATATGTATGTATGTATGTGTATATATATATATATATATATGTATATGTGTGTGTGTGTGTGTGTGTGTGTGTGTGTGTGTCTGTGTTTGTGTGACTGTGTAACCATAACATGGAAGGGAAATGATGTCTGGATAGTGAAATGGGTGGTCAGCAGGTGGATATGGTAAAAATCAGGTGGATATTTTTATGATAAAAATAAAAATTTTAAAATAAATACAAAGAAATTTTAGAATTAACTGAATTTTCGAAAGGTCAATGAATCAAAAATTAATCATTTTTTATTACTATGCCCAAGGGAAAAACAAAGGCATCCTACAAAATGTATATTTATAGAGGTGATGCAAATAGTGCTTCAAACTCACTTCAGAAGGACTTGGCTTTCTCCAGGACAGTATAGGAAGCCACAGATACACAGCATGCTTGTGAAGAAATCCATGAATATTCCTGAGAAATGAAGATGAGGGAAATAGCAAATGAATTTGCCAAATTAATGATGGTAATTATGAAATAACAAGTTAGTACTACACAAGGAAATCAAAACATTACCTCACTGAAATAAATATCAGCACTAAATTTTAGAGTAAGAAACAAGTTCAGCTAGGTTACCCTAATTGCCTCTCATTTAGGCATTGGTACAGTGCTAAGATAATAGACTATAAAGATGCATTCAAACACCGACCTAAACCTCATGATGAATCCAGATGTCACCCAATCCATCTCTGCTTAGTTTATGACTTTTCCTAAGGTTTCCTTGGCACAGATTGCAATAACAAGCTTGTCACCATGACAGCTTTTTAGTAGCGAAGTTTGGACAGTATTTTGAAATGTGGATCAGATTTCACATAGAATATATCTCTTAATCTCTCAGTTGGAGCTGCCAAAGACATGGGAAGACAAAGGTCAAAGCCAAGATCTACTCTTCCCTTTATAAAGAATTAAGAGAAGTTTGACTGATATGTTTAACTCCACCAAAGCAACAGTAATGAAAAAACTACCTCTAGTCTCTTTGGTTTTAGCGGGGAGTAAAGGGGTCTTTACCTTTCCAGCTAATATTCCTTCAGGCAAGAACATAAACACGTTATTCATTCACTTATTTTCTGTCATGAAGACTTCTCAGTTAAGACTGTGTGTGTATGTGTGAGTGTGATACGGGTGTATGGAGTATATGTGCATGTGTGTGTTCGGGGGTATGCACCTAGTTATAGGTATCTTGTTCTATCATCTCTCTTTTATTTGCTTTCAATGTTTCTCACTGAACCTGGAGCTAAAGGAGTGGCCGCAAGCACCAGAGATCTTGCTAACGTCCCTTCCTCTGTTGTACTGTGGTTATAACAGTGTAAGTGGTCACACTTAGCTTTCTGAGTACATGCCGAGACCAAGTTCAGGTCAGCATGCTTATGCAGAAAAACGAGTCATCTTTTCATCCCCGTTAAAGAACATTTGAATGGAAAAATCATGTAGTATAAAAAAGTAGATTTAACAAGCCAATTTACTTTTTTTTTATATAGCCACTTCTGTGTTGTAGAAAAAAAAAAAATAACTGCTCCTGTCTCACTTCTTTAAATTCCGGTTATTTGTTTCATCTTAAATTGAGTCTGCTTTTGCTTTATTTTATTGTAGCTCAATAAAGTTTATTTCATTGTAGCTCAACTAAATTTGAGGTTTATTTTGTTGACTTGATCAAAATAAATTCATCTAACTTGACCTTTCATTCTCACTCTGTAACACTTACATATTTCAATATTTTCAATATTTTGCTTCTGTACTATTAATGAAAAAAAGAGGCCATGCATTTAAAAGAGAACAAGAACAGGTAAATAGGAATGTTTGAAGGAAACAAAGGGATGGGAGAAATATTGTAATTGTACTATAATCTCAATAAGAATAAAATATTTTAACATACACTTAGAGATACAGTAAATGCAAGTTAATTAGAAATAAAATGCTGTTACATATTTAATTTTTGATGTACACTAAAATCTTATAGAAACAAAAGTACCCAATAATCTTGAGGAATTATCACTCATATGTAACACAAAAACGTATTTTTTTTCTTTGTTATTTTCTGAATTGTGCAGAAGCAAGATTTTGGGATCAGCACTGTCCTGAACCCTATGCAGAATCAGGACTATTCTGAACTGCCAATAGCATTGCGAATGGTATTTGTTTGGCCTCCAGTTACCTTACTGCAAACCTTTGGAATGACCAGAGCACAAGAGAATACATCCCTCCCAACCAGTGTCCCTGGAACAAAGGCAGCTTTGCAGAGCAGAACGACCTGGAATTAATGCACTGTGAATTTCCAGCCCATTAATTTGCTTTTTGTCAAATCCTTCTGAGTTAGATTAATGGAAATTTTTATATGGAGAATTTGGAGCAGATGACCGTGCTGTGAAAATGTTCACAGTCAGATCCTTAGACATAGGTTAGACTTGTTGAAACAACCAAACTAATAAAAGTGTGAGAAAGGTTATATAACTCAAAATTTAGATGCTGAAATGCCAGAGCCCTAAGCATAGTTGCTGTTTTTCGTGTGGTGTTATAAAAAATGTATAAAAAAACATATTATTCTACATGACATGCCATATTAATGCTACACAGAATAGGGCCACAAGAGTAGAGTTTGAAAATAGTGGTTACAACCAAGTTTATTTTTCTTTTTCAATTAAATCATTTCTTACTTCCTTTCCATTCTGATTCTTTGTGAAAGTCATGGTCTCTTAATTTAAATGAATTTTTGTTACATACATATATGTATATTCAGGACTTCTCATAAAATATTTAAATACCACTAATTCTTTGCATCTGCCATAAGAGAAAACATATCTAGAGGGTTTTTTGTTTGTTTGTTTGTTTTGAGTTTTCAGTCTTCTAAGTAACTGACATTCCTAAAACTTTTTGTCCACATGTAATCATTTGGAAAAGATCCAATATGGACTAATAAAATGAACATCGATTTTTCTCTTCTTCTATTTCAGATCAATCTTTTATTGGAACCACTTGCTCAGTTGAGAGTAGATGATAGACTGACCTGATGAATCATTACCACATTTTTTCCCATTTAAATGATAAAGAAATGGAGGGAAGAGCACTTAATTTGATGCACCAACATGTATAGAAATCCTGTTGTTTAACTACTGCAATTTTCTTAGTGTGTCTATGTTTTTAACATTAAAGTATGTTGTGGTTTCATTTTTTTGTTATTGTCTTCAAAACTCTGACAAAAGCAGCTCAGGGGATGGAGGGACTACTTTATCTTACAATACTGGGTTGAAGAAAACAGGATCTTGAAGCTACAGATCAGTCAGAGAGAGCCTTGAAATGTGTATGGCTGCTTAGCTTTTTTGCTTTCTTCCAGCTAGGAAAGGGTGCCACTCACCCTGAAGAGATCACCCCAGAGCCACTTGAGACAATAGTCTACAGGCAAACAAGACATGCTGAGGGCAAGAAACAAAGCCTTTTCCAGGAAAAAGCCCACTATTTGGTCAGCCTTAACATCATATACAAGCAACACTGAATGGATAGGACAAGGTTATTATTCATGTATAAAATGTATTAGTGTGTACTTGACATATTAGTAACCATTTCTTCTATGGTCTATGGTGCCAGTTAACAAATCTCAAGAAGAAAAGCAGCATGTGAAATGCTGGGTTTAGTTTAATGTGGTTTTCTACTCTGTTGGATACTATTTAAAAATGCAAAGCAAGCACATTTCTAGGATTCATTCACTTTCACAGAGAGGTTCCACTTCAAGCAAGGAGCCTCCAGTAGACATAAGATTTATTAGTTCAGTTAATAAATTCAGCTGTGATTAAAATAAAAATTTAACAAGCTGCCTGATGTTCTCCAAATATCAGTAGATTCCATAAAGTGCTTTAAATAAAAGTATAGTGATTCAAAGTTTGACTAAACTTTGAGGGAAAGATGCTGATTTTCTATTACAGGACATAACTAATTCTCATATAAAAGCAAACCATGATCATTAATGTAAAGAGATCTGAAAAGAAAACAAAGCCTGTGGGAAGCAGGAGCCGTGTGTAAGCCAGTGAAGACAGATCAAGCTGGACAATCAGTTATTGCAAAGTAGCGGAAGACACATTGTGATCAGGAACTCTACGGAAGTGATGAACTATAAAAATGAACTGTTGTTCCAAAGACCAGTCAGAAAGACTTTATATTTTATGGTAATACAACCTATGACATGTGATTTCCTTATTAATGCATAACAATTATAGTAATGTTATTCTTTTTAAGAATAAAACCTTAAACATAAAAAAAATGTATTAGTGTGGGCTGCAGGGGTGGCTCAGAGGTTAAGAGCACTGGCTGTTCTCCCAAAGGTACTGAATTCAATTCCCAAGAACTATATGGTGGCTCTTAACTATCTATAATGATATCTGGTGCCCTCTTCTGGCATGTAGGCATACATACCTGCAGACAGAGTACTGTATAAATAATAAATAAATCTTAAAAATGTATTAGTATATAATATTTATATATTATGTTCTATTATTAAAACACCTATATATTATACATATTACAATATATTAATTAATATATTAATTGTAATGTCATATTAATATATAATGTAATATATATGATATATAATATATTTGTGTATGTGTGTGCGTGTACAATAGCAAAGCAAATGAGGCCATATATTCGGGAGGACTCAAGGGAGGCCATATGATAGTTTGGAGAGAGGAAACAGAAAGGTGGTGAGACATAATGTAATTACATTTCAATTTAAAAATAAAAATATTTAGAAAGATAATCTTCTACAGGCAACCTCAGTGGCTCATCATACAGAGGATTCTAGATGCTGTCATGTTGAATAAAACTTACCATCATAATTTATGTAGTAAAGGAAAATTTCATAAGTTTTAGTACTGATTTCTACGTTTCTTAATATACGAAAATATCCCAGCACGCGTGAGTTTATTAAATATGAACCCTGATATATTTTATCTTTCACAAAGAGGGAATGACAAAAACCACTGAGCTACTCCATGTTGAGCTGGGTAGAGCTAAATGAATGTCCACGACTTTTAGTGAAACAGCAAAGGAGGGAAGGTGACAGGCTCCGAGTAAAAAGTGATGAGTCTTGCTTTGAGCATGGTGTGTGTACAAGTGGCTTCGAGATGTGTAGGGAAAAAGTCGAATAACATAATTAAATAATTAAGGCTATTTACTGTTAAGCGACTTTCATATAAAAACCTAAAGAGTAAAACAGTTTTCACTCCTTGTGACTCTCCTCAAATTTCAAGTGCAAACTACTGACTGTCCTAGCAGAACCGCACACACTATCTGCAGTCAGAGCTGAGCAGAGCGATTAGAAGAGCGACTAACTACGGGCCACTTCTACTCTGCAGTCAGATGCAGAACTGATCAAGCGTCTCAGGTGATGTAATCTACACACTAAATATTTTGTACAGAAAAGGAACCTCCTGGAATTTGAAAAAATGTCTCAGTTTTTTTTTTCTTGTGTGTGTGTGTGTGTGTGTGTGTGTGTGTGTGTGTGTGTGTGTGTTGTACTGCCATGAAATATGGTCTGCTTTGCTCAGTAAGTCATCCCATTGAAATCTCTTTCATAATTGAAGGTAATGATCAGTGTGTCAAGTGACCACATAATGTCTCAAATAAACCCACGATCCATCCATCTCTAAACACACTGCTTGTAGTAGTATTTAATTTGCAGGATGATAATAAATGAGAACAGGATTTCAAAATGAAGTCCATATTAGTGGAATATCACCAAGAACATCATTTAAAAAAAAAAAGAAATATTTGCCAATACAAATGGTATTGTGTGAATGCTATCCAAAGGAAGCAAAAATATTATTTCATAGACAGTTTTAAACAATCATTTAGGAACAAAAGGATCTTATAAAGGAACAAAAAAAATGAAACGTCTGAGTTGTAATTGGAGGGTATATTTAGATCAGGACTTACTACGTAACAGTAGCAAGACTATTTCATGTGTCAGTAAGTATAATATCCAACATAGTTTTCTTCCAAAAATAATTGAAGACAATTATTCCTTCATATCTGCAAGGGATTGGTCCCAGAAAATTAAGGTCTGTGGAAGTTCGTTATTTAAAATGACATAATATTTATATATAATCTATGGGCAACCCTTTCTATACTTTAAATAATCTCTAGATTTTTTTTATAGCTAATTCGTGTAAATGGTATTTCTGTAATTGTGATTATGTGTTGTTTAGAAAATAACTAATAAGAAAAAGCCCGAGCATATGTTCAATATGTATGAAAATATTTTAAAAAATATTGTTTAGTATTTGATTGTATCCATGGATGCAGAACCTATGAGTCATGTGGCAATGGATGAAACAAGACTCTGACCCTTAGTTTATTGTAGTGACTAATATCCAGGGTGACAGATGGAATAGCTATGTGAAAATGTGTAATGTCCCTATGGGGCTCATTGTCTACTAAAGACCTACTCAGAACCAACCATAAATCTGTGTTGTGTGATGTAGGCTTTCCCAGTCTTAGCATTATGACACTGTGGTCTGGGACATTTTTGTTTTCCTCATGCTTATGCAGATTAAACCCAGAAACTCATATATGCAAAGCAAGTATTGTACCCATCAACTATACGGGTCTTGTGCTTTGAGTACTTTTCCTCATCTGGCCAGCGTATTGCAAATGTTAGCAACATCCCTAGCAGGAACCACCTACGTGCTAGGATACTCCCTGGGGGTTACAGTCCAGTTTCCTTACATTATGAAAAACATTCCCTGGGAAGCAAAATTTCTTTTGTAATCAGTGTGATAGATAAGAAAAGAAAAGTGGTGTCTGGGACAAATGGCATAGAAATATTGTACTCTTCTCATGACATTTCAGCTTCAAACAGCCATGTGTTTCCATTTGTTTTCTAGGACTCATTGAAAACAAATAGATTGAGAAAATCGCAGTGAACTTTGTCCTTCATTCTACCCCATTCTCATTTACTCAAATGTATCAAAAGAGTTCTTGCCTTAACTTTTGTGATCTACATTGGACATAGGAATATTTTAAATTGTGACATGGATATATTAAAAAATGCCCACAGATAACAATTAACTATAATTTATTTTTATTTTACTGTGTTTCACAACTGAAGCTTCTCTAAAGCACTAGTAAGAACTTGATCTTACAAGGAGCCATACACACTTAAATATTTAATAAGCATATTAAAATGTGTGAATTTCACTATGCTATGCTATGATATGGTAGGTAGATGATGGATAAAGACTATTTTTTATCAACTTGATATAAACTAGAGTTACTTGGGATGAGGAAATCTCACTTGAGAAATTAGCTCCATCATATTTGCCTATAAGGAATTTTCTTGATTAATAGTTGATGTGTGAGCGCCCATCATACCAAGAATTGTACCATTCCTGAGCATGAGGGCTTGGGACTGTATACAAAAAGAAGATGAACAGGTCATTCAGCAACATTTTCCGGTGATTTCTGTTTCAAGCACCAGCCCTGAGTTTTTGGCTTGTTTTTCCTCAGTAATGAATTTGGAAGTGTAAGCCAAACAAACTCTTTCCTCCTCTAAACTGGTTTTGGTCAGTGTTTTATCACAGCAAGAGAAATCAAAGTAGTACGGTGTGTGTGTGTGTGTGTGTGTGTGTGTGTGTGTGTGTGTGTGTGTGAGTTGAGCATAGTGATATAAGAGCTATGAACATAAACATAATTTCAGACCCTATGTTTATGATAAGAAGCAGTGTCAAGGACACAGTAGGGAGAAAGCTGATTTTATAACATACAGGAGTGATAATAATTATATTATTAATTTTCATTAAATACATATGTCAAGAGCCTGAAACCTTTGGTTATAAAAAATTAAACTAATCTTTTATAATCTGTACACCATCCTTTCTGTATTTCTTACTAGCTAGAGGTATCAATGCAAATATTATATGTTATTTACATTTAGTTGTAAACATTAGTGAATGTTCTGTACTGAGATTGCACATTTTTTGTTATTGTTTTACGTTTAAAGCATTGCATAAAAGCAGAGAATTTGAAAAGGAAAAACAACCTTGCCCTTCAGTTTACACTTCTGGCAGGAACACAGTAGCATAGCAGATGTCAGGAGCCATAGTCAGCATTTTGGGAAGAAAACATTCTAGTCAGCTGCTCACTGTGGGAAGTAGTGGAAGGGCCTGAAATCTGACAAAATCAGTCCATAGTAGTGTGCAATTAATTCTTTCAGACAGACTTGAAGAAGATAGGATTGTTGCAAGGATAAGAGATGGTGTACTTGCAAGACTGTATTTGTCTTGCAAGGTTAAAGAATTGAACATGATTGTGCTATGTAATAGAAAAGTACTTAAAAATCTTATGATTCCAAGATCTTCAGGAAGAGCTAATCATAAAAAATGATGTGTGCTATTTGAGTTCATGTTATTTAACTAGCTGTGTGAATTTCAGATATACATATTTGCAGAGATAGTAACTTATTCCTAGAAAAGTGGGTAAAGACAGAGACATTCACCCTGATAAAGAAGTATAATAAATATCATTTATATTTCCTTGTTTTGGACAATCAATGTTTCTGTGTTTTTTATAACCAATCTGTATCACCTGAATGGTTTCTAACATTAAGGTAGTAATTGTCATATGCAATAAATGACTTGATCTAATATTTGTATCATTAGAATACCAGAAGAGAAGAGAAAAGTGGGTCCAAAACTATAGTACAAGAAACAATAGTTAGAGTATACATAAAACTTCAAGAAAACCTATGTAAGAGTATGAATAGAAAAATAATTAATGAACTAAGTCAGGATTAATTAATCAAAAGAAATCCATGGTCTTCTGGTGAATGGTAAAGACAATCTTGAGAGCTGTGAGGAAGAAACTGGGACCTCACGTACAGAGGGCAAAATGGCTGGAACTGGAATGACAACAGATCTGTCATCACAGACCACAGTGCTCCGAAGAAGTACCATATTTCTCAGTACTGAGAAAGAACAACGAACTGGAAATTCTACATTCCATTAAGATGGTCTTCCAGAATAAAAGATCAAGAAAGACAGCCCCAGGACAAAAAGAAAAGCTGAGTATTTGTTACCCAAAGATTTAAGTACGGTGACGATGGAAGTTTTTAAACTGGAAGAAAAACTTTAATAAAAGCCTGAGTCATGCAAGGTCAGGAATTGTTTCACAGCAATATGGTTAGAAATGATATATAATGTGATTACAGTTTTAAATTTGTTTTGATTTGTTTTAAGATCTGCTCTGGAGATTGCGTTAGCTTCACATAGAAGGATATTTATGCTACTGCTGATGGAGAGAATATTCTGTATCTGTTTATTTGTGTCTAGGTGACTTATCCATTGATGGATGAAAGTAGGTTATCAAAGTTCTGTGTTACTTACCACCCTATAGGTTCTGGTAACTGAATCAGGGTCCTCTGCAAGATCAGTAAGCAACTTTAAACTCCTGAGCCATTTTGACAGCCCACATTTTCATTAATTTTAATATTGTATGATGTTACTCTCATAGTTTCATTTATTTGTGTAATGTATTTATTAAAATCATTAATCTTGATATCAGATATAAAATAGATTTGCACATCACCAGTTACTATTAAAACATTCTGAATCTGACTATATTTACCAGTTTGATAGTTTAATGTGTTTTCATGTTATTTACCATATTTTTGTTTTAATCTGAAGAATTTCTTGACTCTTGTCAGATGGCATTTCAATGATGATTAAATACCGTATATGTCTTTCCTTTCTGAAGAATGCTTTTTTGAGTTTATTATTGAATATTGATGGATGAATGATTGATTATCTTCCTTAGCATTTTGAAATATAATTTTACTCTTTCTTGATTCACATAGGTTCTGCTGAGAAATTCACTTTAGGTTTTTCCATGCATGCAGTTTTTTGTTTGTTTTTGTGGTTGTTGTTTTTGCTTTTTTTTTTAAAGTTGTTCTTGTTCTATTTGGATCTTAATATTTTGGTGATAATGTGTCTTAGATTTTCCTTTTTTGCTTTAAGTTGGTGTAATTAACTAACAACGATGCCTTTCCTAAGAATTAATGAAATAGCTTTGACTGTCCTGAACTTGCTTTATTGACCAGGTTGTCTTCAGATTCAGAGATCTGCCTGCCCCTGCCTCTGTCTCTGCCTCTTGGAGTGCTGGGATTATAGGCGTGTGAGCCACCACACCCAGTTTAAAACCAATGCTTAAAAACATTCATCATAGGTTTCTATTATTTTTTTTCAATTTCTTTTTACTACATAATTTATGTATTTGTTCCTTCATTGCATCTTGTGGGGTATGGGAACCATTGGGGGGGGGGAGGTGTCCAAACCCTGGCAGTCTCTTCCTAAATTCAGCAGGATTGGGACTACTCCCTGTTGCTTGGCCTTGCATACCTCAGCACTTGTGTTCCAACCCTCGTCCTCATGATAAGGTTGAGTAGCCTGGAAGCCAGGTTAAATTTCCTCTTCTCTTTAAAGTTCATATCCCACAGCACCTAGAATTCTTCCACATGCAACTAAGGCACTGTCAGCACCCTGGGCCAATGACGTACACTCACTCACCTTGATAGCCCCTATTCAACCCCCAATGGTTTTAAATGGCCTTTGTTTCCTCCCTCCCCACCATTAAAGGAGCTGTCTCTCTCAAGTGGTCTCCAAAGAAGTGTGTTTCTCAAGCACTCAGGGTAGCCTGCGATCTCTTTCACACACTTCTGTTCCAACCACCTGCATTTTCCCTTAGGACCACCTGCATTTTCCTACTGACTGTGTGGTAAAGGAGCCCTGATGGACGCAACTTATGGGCCCCGTACCTTTTTCACATTCCTTCATTCATTTTCATCTTTTCTTCCCCCAGTTAGCTAATTTCAAATAGCATGTGTTAAATTTTTGTATTCCCTTTTCTGCGTTGCCTGGTCTGCTGCTGGGGCAGTGTGACGTCCTTCACTTACATCATCATTTTTCTTCAGCTCTAGGATTTCTTTTTCATTTTTTTAAATTTCTTAAGCTTCTAACTTTGTTAATTCCTTTTCATTTTGTTTATTTATATATCTTTTTTTTTTACCTCTTGCATCTTAAAGAGAGTCTTACAAACCATTCTTTTTAATATCTTGTTAGATGAATTTTAGATATCCTTTTCCTTGGGGTCACTGTCAGAGATTCCATGGTTTCCACTTTCTTCTATTTTTTAATGTCTATGTAGATTGTGCATCTGAGTTAAGATCCTTTTAGTGATGCATCCATAAATTAATGGGTTAGCTCTATGATCTCAGTTGTCTAAGACTCAAGCTGGGTCACATTCCACTGCTCAGCCCATGAGTCTGTGGTTGGAGTCTGTTTCTAAGGACTTAAGAAGGCATGGGTTTTGTCTAGAGACTGGGCATACTGCACTGTCTACAGAACCCAGGTCAGTGGGATTAGTGTTGGAAATGCTTGACAGATTGTGGGCATGTTGCCAAGTGCATGAGCAGATGTGGCATTTTCTGGGTCCTTGTCAGGGTTCCCTACTGCACCATTCAGCAAATCTCTGAACAGGTCACAATCAGCTCGGGTCACAAATGACACGAAAATACAGCTGAATTTTAGGCTGATGTAGGATTAGCCGCTAATAAGGAGGTGTCCAGATAAGTGTCCTGGATTCCTGTGTCTGGGAGGAAAATGACTTACCCAGTAAGTTATTTTGTTAAGGCCTGGAATACAATGAAAAAGACCCCATACCTGAGTAGAATGCAAGAATAAAGGGCATTTATTCTGTAGAAGTCCAGCATGCTAGAGTCATCACCTTTACAACATGGCAGTGACCTCAAGCAGAACTTGAAAGCCCCTTTTAAAGCCAGAAAGAGGAATTTCTACTGTGGCTCTGTAAACTTGGGATTAGTTGGTGCCTGTGGAGGCTGCATGACTCTGGTCAGGACTTAGGTGCTTTTTAAATAGTAGTTAAGTAACCTGATCTTCAGGATGTCTTCACTGTTTCTTATTGGTTACCCTTTTCTGTGTTTTTTTTTTTTTTCTGTAACTCTTATACCTGTTCTGTCTAGCAAGAAAAAAATGAAACCTGTCATGGAATTGGTCAGGTTTATTTAAACAGGCTCTCTCAATGTATGTTCAAAATTGTTCTTAGATAATAGCTGAGATGAACTAGAGCACAGTTAAACTACCAGAATCTGCAGTGGAACAGAGGTCAGCAGGCCTGCCTTTCACGGTAAGGAAGGAATTAACATCCTATGAGCCATATGTCAGGTGTGATTGTTCTCATACTATTTCTCAGTTGGGGCTACTGCTGTGTTTGAGAGTTTCTCTTGGGTCTGCCAGGAACAAAGTGATTGAGCCTGTTGTATCCAATGTGCTGGTATGTACGCCTCTTCTCATATCAGTTGATGGAGGATTCTGATAGAAAGAGAGAAGAAAAATGGGATTATGATTTAGTCTACAAATAGACCATATCACATATAGGTCACAAACCCTACTACTGTCAGTAGGCCTGCTATGGAATATCTTCTGATGCATAGCTAGGCTATTGTACTCATGTAACATTGGCAGATTAAATATAAACCTGGCAATCAAACCAAGATTTTATGTGAGCAAACATATTTTTGAAACAGGGTCTTTCTATGTGGTCTAGGCTGACCTTGAACTTAAGATTCTTTAGCCCCATTCTCAAACCTGCTGGTATTACAGGTGTGAGTCACTATGCATGGATCAAATAGTATTTTTAGTTTAAGCACATCCAAAATGTTGTCTCACACATACTCATACTCTGAAATTTCATTTTATTTGTAGGGATTCAAATTTAAACACATCTTTTGTAAATTTATTTGCTAGTCCAATAATCTTACACTTTGCTTATTTTTTTGAATGACAATGCATGTTCAGAACACTAGTGTAATCCTCAGCTGAGTAACCATAGCACTTTGAAATTATACTGATTTTCTATACTTGACTTCCCTCTTTATTCACATATGCCTTCTAAGGAGAAGTTCTGACTGCCTACAGGGTGTCATTTGTAGATTTTAGAGTATTAAAAAATGTACTGCACAATGTTGGATTCCATGATTTATTCCCAGAAGAATAAGCCCTGAAATTAATACTGAGGATGATTTTTATACACAAAGTAAAAATTGAGAGGGTTATACCTAAGAGATCCAGCAGAGCATTCTAGATGCAAAAGGTATTTTCAGTAGAATGTTGATAAATACATTTGGAAGCCTACCCAGTAAGAACTCTGAATTTGGTGATGAAGCGTCAAAAGCATCATGATAGCTACCACAGCTGTCTGCATTCCTGCCTGCCCTGTTAGACTTTCCTCTTCAAAGCAGGTGTCTCTAAGCTGACATCAGTTGGGAATGTGGCTTCTAGAAGCTCCAGATCTAACTGCACACAGAACCTTGATCAGTGCTGTGGACAACTGGTATGCTTCTAACCAGTTCTTGAAAACATAAAACAAATCCAGCCTCCAAACAGGAAGCCAGCTTTATAGCCATTCATGCACCCAACTTCTTGCAATATTTTTAAAAAAGGAATTCATCAATTATTCAGGAAACACTATTTCATGCTGAGAGAATTCTGGCTTGGGTAGAACTGAAAAGCTCTCTTCATTGCTCAACTGGCCTAATTTATTTAATGCAATTATTGATATGATCAAAGCTTCTAAAAACATTTTCTGAAAACTCTCATGAAGAACTGATTTAGGTGACTCAAATTATGATACTGGAGTTGAGACTGTCTGATGATTCATCTTCAAGATTAAAGAAACCTGTAAATTTGAGAACTCCTTCCATATTCTAAATTAGTATTTAAAAATTTAAGTTCACTGTGGGTCTGCATTTTCTTCCACTTCTTAGTGTTAAAACTTTAAGTAAAGGGTGTAAGGATGGGGGAAACAAGACTAGAGAAACTCTGGGAGTGAGTAACTAAACTACAATCACAGGGAACGGGCAGCCGCAAGATGATGTGGCAAAGCTCAGTTCCAGAGTCTCACATTAGCATTTCTCCTCTTTCTGAAAACATATCTTCTTTCCGTTTTGCCTGGTTTTCTTTATGTCTCAAGACTGTGGGATCCAGTTAGGCATATCATTGCACAACCTGGATTCTGTTTATTCAGGGCCCTAAGATTTTTGTTCTTCACCTAACAGAATGAATGACGATATTGACTGCCCTACCTGCTAACACACACAACATGAAGGGCAATGTGATTCTGAATCTATTTGTGGGAATGTTAAGCATGTATTCTGTGCCAGGTTAGTCAAGTCATAGAAAGAATGCTAGAAAGCTTTTTGCCAGCATACAGCGAAAGTGCTGCTTAAAGGACAAGGAAGTTTATTTTTGTCTTAAGGTGATTTGAAAACAAGGTAGTTTTTTTCCCCTATTATTAAGGTTTCTATTCGACAGTTATGTATACACAGATAATGTTTTTTGTCTATTGACTCTTCCCACCTTCTTTTATCTCCACCCCATCCCTACAGATGCCACTCCTACCCTACCAATCGCATTCACAAATGAAGACTTTAGGTTTGGTTTTCGTGCCATTTATTTTAACCAGGGCCATCTGTATGAACGATGAATTAGAATTACCCACGGGGACTTGGTGGGATCGTGAGTAGGTATACAAAGGAAAGAAATGGCTCTCCTAAGTCTATCAATAGCAAACAATGCACCAGCAATAGGTAGTGTCTTGGGCTTCTCCCCTGCCTTTGCCTCAATGTTGATGGACACATTCTTATGCAGTTGTAGAACAGAATCCACAGCTCTGGAGCTGGAATGACAGTGTGCCTTGCTCAGCAGATGGCATTATTCAGCTCTCTAACCTAGCTTAAAAACAATCTTTTACAATTATTTATTCACTCTGTATACTCACTGCACCCCCTTCCCTCGTCTTCTGCCAGTCCCACTTACCCTCCCTCTTCTCCTCCTAATGTTTTTTCTCTAGTGCCCTGATAGGGGAGGACCCCCTCCCCCTTCTTTCTGACACTAGTCTATCAGGTCTTATCAGGACTGGCTGCATCATCATCTTCTGTGACCTGGCAAGGCTACACCATCCCCCCACCCCCGGGGAGGAGTAAAACAAGGAAATTATGAAATTTGCAGACAAATGGTAGAAACTAGAAAAGATCATCCTGAGTGAGGTAACCCAGAAGCAGAAAGACGCATATAGCATATTCTCACTTATAAGTGTATATTAGCCATATAATATAGGATAAACATCCTAAAATCTATAGTCCTAAAGAAGCTAAACAACAAGGAGGACCTTAGGGGAGATGCTTAATCCTCATTCAGAAGGGCAAACATGATATACTTCAGAAGGAGGAGAGGACAGGAGCCTTCCACAGAGGACCTCTGAAGACTCTACCCACCAGGTTACTGAAGAGGATACTGAGACTCAGCCAAACTGGGCAGAATTCCAGAAACCTTATGGAAGAAGATGGAGATATAAATACTTGGAGGGGACAGGAAATCCACAAGAATAACAGAGCCAAAAAACTTGGGCCCAGGGGGCCTGCATAGACCTATACTCCAGCCAAGGACCATGCATGGAGAGGACCTAGGCTCTCTTTTCAGAAGAAACCCATAGACTGCTCAGTTTCCAAGTGAGTTCCCTAGTAAAAGCAATCTTTTAAAGAAAATTTTATATTTTTTCTGACCTTCTTCCACAATCCTCCGTAAGACTTAGACACAGTAACATACATGTAAAAATAGTTTTAGAACTAATATAAGGACTGACTCAAATATTCAAGCATTATTTTGTGTGTGTAATAATGTTTTAAACATGGTCACTTAATAATTTCCTAAGTGTGAAACATAGTTATTAACTATATTCACCTTACATTCACAACAGAATGTGATTTGTATCTTAAAATAACTTATTATTATTATTAATTAATACTTATTATTAATTAATTATTATTTATTAATCCTTAAAAACATTGTACTAAGTGACATAAGTCAACTACAGTAATATAATGATCTAATTCTAAATAGAATCTGCCCATAAAAATAGAGAAGAATGTAGTTACCAGGGGCTCTGCATAAAGGGATTGGGATCAGGCATTTCTTGAGGAATCAAATGCCTACTTAAATAAATAAAAGTATAATAAATTAAAACACCATCAAACATGGAAGATTTTCATTTGACATGGGAATGTAAATAAGGGACACTGCTATGTTCATAGACCTAGGCCCATTGTCTTCAGAGAGACGCCATCAGCAACTGATGGGAGCAGATGCAGAGACCCATAACCAAACACAGGTGGAGTTAAGAGAACCCAATAGAGAAGGGAGAGGAAGTATTGTAGGATCCAGATGGATCAAGGGCACTATAGGAACACAGCCCACAGAATCAACTAACCAGAGTTCACATTGGCTCACAGAGACTGAACTGACAATCAGGGAGCCAGTATAAGTTTAAGCTAGACCTCTGCATACACGTTATGGTTGTGTAGCTGGGTGTTCTTGTGGGAATCAAACCAGTGGGAGCAGAGGCTGTCTCTGACTCTTTTGCCTGCACTTGAGACCCTCTTTCTTCTACCAGGTTGTTTCATCCAGCCTTCATATGAGGGTTATCATATTTTAACCTGTTATGCCATGTTTGGTTGATAATACAGGAGGACCACCCTTTTCTGAAGAAAAATGGAGGTGGAGTGGATCTGGAGGAGAGAAGAAATGGAGTGGAGGGACTAGGAGGAGAGAAAGGAAGAGAAATTGGGGTCAGGATGTAATATATGAAAGAATAGTAAATCAATTTTAAAAAGAATAAGGAACACATTTTTGAACCTTCAAGAAATATACACGATAATTATAGTAACATAGTATTATAACAACTTGTAAGACGAAACTACTATTACTTTCCTCTATAAAGTGGAAGTGCCATTGTTCACTCTTTGCTCTGAATAAGAACTGTCAAGGTCTATGCTGAGACTTAGGGCCAAACTTGGGCAGAGTGCAGGGAATCTTATGAAAGAAGTGGGAAATAGTAAGACCTGGAGAGGACAGGATGTCCACAAGGAGAACAACAAATCCAAAAAATTTGAACACAGGGGTCTTTCCTGAGATTCCTACTCCAACCAAGTACCATGCATGGAGATAACCTAGAACTCCTGCACAGATGTAGCCTATGGCAGTTCAGTGTCCAAGTGGGTTCCATAGTAATGGGAACAGGGACTGCTCCTGACATGAACTGATTGACCTGCTCTTTGATCACCTCCCCCCGAGGGGAGAGCAACATTGCCAGGCCACAGAGTAAGACAATGCAGCCACTCCTGATGAGACCTAACAGACTAGCATCAGAAGGAAGAAAAAGAAACCCTACCCTACTAGTGGACTTGGAGAAGGGCATGCATGTAGAAAAGGGAGGAAGGGAAGGGTTGGGAGGGGAGGAGGGAGGGAACTAGAGGGGGGATACAAAGTAAATAAAGTGATTAAAAATAAATTAAAAAAAATTAAAATAAAAAGAAGTGTCAAGGTCACCTTCCCATTTATCTGCCTGTGAATATTTCAAAAACATTAGGGGAACACACAACCTCAAACACCGGTGCAAACTTTCTTTCAACAGTATCCACTGAATAAAATACATCAAAGAAGCAGTTGCCTGTAGTGGGTCCACACGAACAGCATGGGATTAGAAGTTGGGCCTATTCAGGACCAAAGCTCCATTTCCTTTCAGCAGTAGCACATTCTGTGAACTTCTTATACAGCCCCCTCAGAGTCTTTCCACATTGTAGGGCGTCACTGCATCAAGAGATATTGAAAATTAGAGCCTTTCAAGAGCAGAAAAATGTCATAGGTAAATGGTGGTTGATGATGTCTTGACTTACAAAAGAAGAATTTTTTTTTCCCTCCTGATATGTTCTTTTTCTTTTTACTTAGTTCTTTATATCAGGCTGGAAAAAGCCTCAGTTTTGAGATTTGGAGCATGCACATCAGTCATTTGACTGGTTATGAAATGCTGTAAACAAGTTCTCATTATTTTTTAGTTAACTTGGTGATAAAAGCACAGCGCTTCCTTTGATTTCTTTGCTGACTTTCAGCTTTCTTAGCAGAGAACACTGCTGTTTCCTGCCTTAAGGATGGGGGACATGCCGTGCAGCTCTGCAGTTGGGAGTCAGGTCCACCAAGGGCTGAAATATCCCAACTCTGTTCCATGAGGAGGTATGTGACCAAGCATGAGGATGTTTGACTTTAGCCAGTCTCATTTTAAATGCTGAGAGGTGAGTTTCTTCATTGCTAAGGGAGAAAGAAGAAAGAAATGTGCATGACTTCAAGATATAAAATTGTACATAGCATAATTATTTTAAATTGATTTTTAGTGTTTGAGATTATAATATAATTGCATAATTTTCCTCTTCCCCTTCCTTTTCCTTCCAAATCCTCTCATAAACTCTTTGCTCCTTTTCAAATCCATGTCCTCTTTTTTCATCAATTGTTTTACATATATATGTAAGTATATACATAAATATGCCATATATATCATACACACATTAATATGCATTTGTGAATGTGTATACATGTATGTGTGTGTGTGTGTGTGTGTGTGCCCATGTACACACATACCAATATAGCCTTCTCAGTCTGTATGATGTTACTTGTATGTGTATGGCTGACCATTTGATGTGCTCATTCTTGGGGAAGAATATTTTTTCCCACTTTCAGAATTCCTTAGTTGCTTATAGTTCTTTGTGGAAGGTTGAGGCCAAATAGGCTTTCCTCAGTCTTCTTTCACAAATCTATTGTTTTTGTTTAGCTCTCAGCAACATATTTGATTTTGTGTCATTCATTTCTGTAAACCTATATTTCTAATTTTTGTTTTGCTTGGCTCAAACGGCATGGGAACATCCTTCAGGTATACTATTAATGACAGTTTCTCATGTCCTTTTCCTTCACAGTGAAACAAGAGCTAGGTCAGATCCAATGGCTATATATCTATCTTCAGGACTACAACTTTCTAAACACATCCTTATAATTTACATAAACAAATTTCATTCTTGTTATGGTATGATTGTGTTGTATTTACTGCAGGCTCACATATTTGAATACCTGGTCCCTATCTAGTGGCACTGTTTGGGGATTTTCTGAAAGTGAGGCTTATTTGGGGGAAAGAGGTCACTAGGGATGTGGTGTTTGAAAGTGGACAGTCTGGACTTATTTCAAGCCATAGTTACTGATCCCACAAAAATGTGAGAAGTGACCTTCTGGTTCTCCCACTGTTCTTGCCGCGATGTCCCAACCCATCTGAGAACTGTAGTCTCAAATCATCCTGAAATAAATCCCTCTGGAATTAAGTTGCTTCTTTTCAGATATTTGATCACAGAAATGAGAGAACTAATTTATTGTGCAATTATTTGTGACTATCTGGTTATCATGGTTAAGAATAAATACGCCTCATGTCCACCCTCTTTGCCTTTCCGAATGGAGATTGAGCATTTTAGCCAGAGTCCTTCTTCTTGATTAGCTTCCTTAGGTGTACAGATTTTAGTATGTTTATCCTATGTTACATATCTGATATTCACTTATGAGTGAGTATAAACCCTGTGTGTCTTTCTGCTTCTAGGATACCTCACTCAGGATAATCTTTTCTAGTTTCCACCATTTGACTGCAAATTTCATGATTTCTTTGTTTTTTTATTGCTGAGTAGTATTCCATTGAGTAGATGTACCACAATTTCTGTATCCATTACTCAGCTGAGGGGCATTTGGGTTGTTTCCAGCTTCTGGCTATTACAAATAAAGCTGCTACGAACATGGTTGAGCAATTGTCCTTGTTGTATACTTGAGCATCTTTTGGATATATGCTTAGGAGTGGTATAGCTGAGAAAACAGGAACAGGACTGGAGCCTACCGCATAGGGCCTCTGAAAGGCTCTACCCTACAGGGTATCAGAGTAGATGCTGAGACTTATAAGCAAACTTTGGATAGACTTCAGAGAATCTTATGAAAGAAGGGGGAGATAGTAAGACCTGGAGAAGAGAGGAGCTCCACAAGGAGAGCAACAAAACCAAAAAATCTGGGCCCAGGAGTCTTTTCTGAGGCTGATGCTCCAACCAAGGACCATTCATGGTGATAGCTTAAAACCCCTGCACAGATGTCGCCCATGCAGTTCAGTATCCAAGTGGGTTCCATAGTAATGGGAACAGGGACTGTCTCTGATATGAACTCAGTTGCTGGCTCTTTAATCACCTCCCCGAGAGGCGAGCAGCCTTACCAGGCCACAGAGGAAGATAATACAGCCACTCCTGATGATACCTGATAGACTAGGATCAGAAGGAAGGAGAGGAGGATCTCCTTCATCAGTGGACTTGGGGAGGGACATGGGTAGAGAAGGGGAAGGGAGGGTGGGATGGATAGGGGAGGAAGGAGGGAGCTACATGGGGTTATACAAAGGGAATAAACTGTAATTAATAAAAATAAAAAATACTACTGAAGCCATCATCACTGCATTTAAACTGGTGTAAGTATAAAACTGTGTTTATAACTGGTAAGTATAGCTGGTACACTGAACATGTTTGTGCATCAGAAACATCTCAGATGAGTTCACAACTAAATGTTAAATATAATTATTTTCACTAGGTACCTATAATAAATTAACGTATAATTTCAGTGTTTTAGCAGTCACTAATTTTGAAAAATGTGTGGGAATTTTAGCAACTTTTATTTGCATGTTCTGTAATACTTTCATGTCACATTCTGCCCACCCCGTACTATGGCTAGAGCCTCTTAGCTATAGTGGCATCCAGACAACTGCCCCAGGATTTGCCCCTCACTACACAAAAATACACAGAAGCTGCAATTAAGGCCCCTACCTGGGACTGCACCACCAGGTCCCCAGTGCATAAATTACAGCTTTTAGCTTAGTGTTTTTCTGTTACCTCTGAATGTGAGCATGAGCGGATCTCTGATTCTTGTGTCTGCTCTTGGGACTCTTTTCTCTCTTTCAAAAAGTTGTCCTGTTCAATTTCTGTATGATCTTTTTTTTTTATTGTATTATATTTTACTTTGTCATGTTTGGTTGTTATCTTTTAGAGACCTGGTCTTTTCTAATGAGAGACAGAAAGGGAGTGGATCCGGAGGGAAGAGAAGGTGAGGAGGAACTTTGAGGGAGAGAGGGAGGGAAAACTATAATCAGGATATGAAAAAAATCTATTTTCAACAAAAGGAAAATATATTAAAAAATTAAAAATTCAATTCTTCATATTGAAATAAGTAAGTGGTGCCATTTAATTATTGTTATTTCCTCTTTAACAAATGGCAAAACTTTCTGTACAATTTATTTTAAATCAGAGAAATGATTTAAAATCTATGTTGAAGGAACTGGAAAGTACAGTGTCAAAACAGTCAAGCAAGGTGCATCTTGAATGCTCTCTCATTTGCAGATATCAGCAAGTCTATGTTACAGCTAATCAGAAGGGACTGGGACTCCCAGGACTGGTAGGTGATGGATTGCAGTTCCATAAGCTGCACCAAAACAGACCGGGATTAGTTCAGGTTCTTTTTCAGCATGCTTAGAATCTTATTCATTAATGAAGCATATGGTATGTTTCAAAATAACCGGAAATTCTCCAAACTTTAAAAATGGTTAATATAGGAAAGGTGAAAATGCTTTTCTTGTTTTGCCTTGACTTGAGAGCTGTTACGGTACTGCCTGCTTCAGTTTGCTGAAATATACTGTATAAGGACAATGAGCAGTTATGTCTCTAAAAACAAAGCCAGGATAAACTTCCAGTCAGCTTTGATTTATTTACCACATACAGATGAATATCAGCAATCTGATTGGTCCAGTGAGAGATTCAGGAATCCAGTCAGGGCACAAATCTTTTTTGAAGGAATAGTACAAACACTTTAAAAAGCATGCTTTTGTCAGTTCTGTGAGAATTAAACACTGTGTGTTTCAATCACCTGTTTTCTTCCCACAACCTCACTCAGATCTTTCCTTACCTCCCTACCCACCCGCTTTAAGTTATTTTCCTGCTCTCTTGTTAAACCAACATTTCAGTACCACGAAAACAGCATTCTAATGACAGGGTATCTAATATTATGCTTTAAACATATTCAAGGTTTAAAAAAAAATACCATTGGCTATCAAAAATTTTTCACTTTCACACATCACACTGAATATTAAAAATGTACCATTTTAAAATTTCTTTGAGGATCTTTGACTTAGGTAGTGAGAGACTACATACCCAACATGTGTGATGGATTACTATTAGACCAATAATCTTATGACCTCTTACAGGTTCATTTTTGTATTTTGTCATCTTGCATGCATTTCCTGTAGCTCTGAAGCCACTTCTAGATAGCCTGCATGATCAGCAAGGTGTAATCAGCATGGCAAATTTGCATGATATTCTTGGGGAACTCTAATCATGCCGTGTAGATATCTTCAGACCATATTATGATGGAATGCCTGAGGAGAATTTTAGTCTGAACAAACATTTAAAAAACACTTTTCCATTCTACACGAGTGCAAATTGTTTCTGACACCTTTTTAATTAAGTAAAAGTGACCACATTGACCCTACTGTGGCCTCATCCCACATATCCCAAAACTTGCTTTGAGCCAACATCATTTTCAGCACTGTATCTGTGCTTGGAATATTAGTCAGCTGAATTTATGGTAATCCGTGATCAATCTTTATGATGGCTCCAGTTTCTCACGGGCCAGACTGGTGAATGTAAGATCTTTCAGTCTTAAAGCGTAGCACCGATCCCGACTGTCTTATGAGACACGTTTACTACATGAGTTATTTTTAACTGGTGTCAAGTTTTCTTATCCCTGTTTCTGCTTTATTATCACTGTATACTATAGCACAGCATTGGAGAGTATTGTTTTTTAACTCGAAAGTATACAGACTTCAACTATTTTAAGTTTAAGACTTGAGAGAGAAGCCACAGAATGTGTCTCTGACCCATTAACATAAAGGGCCGGATGTTTAGGCAAGTACCTGATGTCCTCACACTCACTCCAAAGCAGGGAGCCTGATAACCAGTCTCTAAATGCCAGTGCCATCTCAGATCCCATGCCACTGCAAGCGCGGCATGTTCCGGTATTCTCCTTTCTTTTTTTTTTTTTTTTAGTAAGTTCTTTCATAGGAGGATCTGTGGAATCATGCTTTGAACAGTGAGTTGGTCTCATTTTCTTTTCTTTTTTTTTTTTTTACATAATTTATTTTGTATAAATTACAGTTTTTTGACTTTGTATCCCAGCCATAGCCCCCTCCCAATCTCACCCTCCCTCCCTCATCTCCTCCCATTCCCCTCCCCAAGTCCACTGATAGGGGAGGACCTCCTCCCATTCCTTCCGACCCTAGCCTATGATCTCATCTTCTTTTTATTTTTATTAAATTTTTATTTTTATATTGTTATAATTTATTCATTTGTAGCTCAGCTGTAGCTCCCTCCCTCATTACCTCATGATCCCACCCTCCCTCCCTTATCTCCTGCCTGCCCCTCTCTAAATCTACTGATGGGGGAGGTCTTCCTCCCCTTCCATCCAATCCTAGCTTATCAGGTCTCTTCAGGACTGGCAGCAATGTTCTCTTCTGTGGCCTAGCAAGGCTGCTTCTCCTTCGGGGTTGGCGGTGGGGCTGGGGAGAGTTCAAAGAGCCAGTCACTGAATTCATGTCAGAGACAGAGACAGTCTGTTTTCATAATTAGGGAACCCACTTGGATACTGAACTGCCATTGTTTACATCTGAGCAGGGGTTCTAGGTTATATCCATGCATGGTCCTTGGTTGGAGTATCAGTCTCAGGAAAGACCCCTGTGCTCAGATTTTTTGGTTCTGTTGCTGTCCTGTGGAGCTCCTGTTCTCCAGGTCTTTTCTTAAGGACAGTCCCTCCCTTAACTTTCACATTCACAGTCAAAGAAAAGGTAAATGATCACAAATACCATTGGAGTGATATCTTGGAGTCTCATGTTTCATTCTCACCATTTTAAATTTATAAATATGAAGCAATAGCCTTGTTGGTTCCTTGTCTGTCTTCCCCCTCTAGTGATGCCATATGTTATTAACCATCTCCATAACACCCTGTGAGCCAAGACTTCTTGGCTGCCCTTCTGACCTTGACGGCTATTATGATGATTGTGTCTTCCTGCTTTCTGGCAGTTAAAAGCCACCACATGCCCTCTATTATTTCAATAATGCATTACTTAATGAATATTAATGGGCCTTGGCTGAGACTATCTTTCTTATCATAAGCTCTAGCCTGAAGAGGTGATTCACTAAGCGCTTATTATCACTGATGCCCCTCCTCCCTGTACTGTCCACACACACGGGTTACCTGATTTGGGTCCCCATCTTTCAAATTTCTCACCTGTAATTTTACAGGGAAACACAGGGTCTTCTCTGTAATTCAGAAGGACCATTGATTCAGAGACTCCTTATTAAGTTTGCCTCACCCTATGAGGTGCTAGTTGCTAGGGTGTTAAAACCCTATATAAAAATTCTGGAACAACAAGTCAATACCATTTTGATTTTTCTGTATAGCCAACAAGGCTGTAGCTTCATATTTATAATTTTAAAGTGGTGAGAATGTTTCAGTTCACTCGATCATGCAGCTATAAAATGCCGTCTCAGGGAGACTCCAGCATGTGCTGTTGCATGCTCATGGATACTTGGCAGATTCTAAGGAACAATCATTTCTTTCCTATTCCCTCACGTTTTCCACCAGGTTAACTTAGGGCTTTAACATAGACTCCTGCCTATGAGCAAGGAGTAAGACAAGTTCTTAGAGATAATCATTATCTACTTGAGGAAACATACAATTGCTTGATATTTTTTTTATAATTGGGGTGTGGTTCCAGTTCTCAAGAATATTTAACAGACTTTTAGGTAAACAGCCAATGTAATTATTAGAATGTGTTACAATATTTGAAGGCAAATATATATATATATATATATATATATATATATATATATATATATATATATATATGAATGATAATATTAAAGCAAAATATCTGATAAAATATTTCTGCTTATATATTTTAGTGTTGGATAAATATAAAGTAAGACATCTGTACAAATACCTCACTAATTAGAAATTAATGACAACTAAACAAGGAAAGTAAAAGAAAAAATATACCTCAAAATGTGCCATAGGCTTACCTGTAAAATATGCAACCACAAACTGCTAGTATTAATAAATGCAACTGAAATCGTTTAATGGTACCAGAACCATTTAATGATGAGAAAAATGGAAATTGACTTCACTATGACATAACACTACATATCTGTCACACTGGATAAGATAAGGAATGGATATAGCATCAAAGATTGACAAGATTATGGAAAACTTGAATAACATACATTGCTTATGGAAATTTAAAACGATACAGTCATTTTTGCAACTAATTGATGCGTTCATATAAAATTACATGCAGATCTGTTACATGAGTCCACAAGTACACTGTTTGGCATTTCTTTCAAAGAAATAAGAACATATGTTTATATAACAGTGTCTACCGAAACGTGATAGCATTTGTCTATAGAGAATAGTCTTTATGAATATTTTTTTTCTCAGTGAAATAAACTAATATCAAGAGCATACATGCTGCAGAATTTTCCTTCTATTGAAAATTTGAAATGGCAACAGATTAGAGGTTGGCTCTGCATTTAAAAGGCCAATGTGAGATATCATTCTAATTATATGTGTATATTTGTAATTCTTACTATAAAAATAATTTACGTTGTAAAAATTCATGGTATATGTTGACATTTCCATATACCCAGGTATCATTCTTCAACCGAGTCCATCCTCCCTAGCTTCTATTGTCCCTTCTGGACTCTTTCTATTTAGGTAGTTCAGAGATCTTGCTAGGCAATCACTGTCCTACCAAGACACAACCACAGCCCCAAGAGAGTAAACCTTGAAAAAAAAAATAAATCTTAACAGTTTACTTTATAAAACCTCTTTCAAACAAAACTAGAGAAGTCCTGGTCCAAAACACTGTAAGAGTGCACTTAAAGTTTGTTTCTTAAAAAATAAAGTGTCCTGGGTTTGGGATGGGATAAATGGAATTCCAAACATTTGGATGTGAACATCTGAAGTCTCCTTCCTTAGTTGGAGCAAACATGCAGATTGTCAGTACATTACCGTAGAATCTGTGTTACCAAGTTGAAGAAATACCAAAGAACTCTAACTCTGAACCTTTCAGATTCTCAGACACAAGAAATATCTGAGGACCTAGAAACAATGACAGAAGTTTCAGGTCCTTTCCATTATCCAAACAGAGAAGAGAGAGAAACTGCAAAGGAAAGCAAAAAAGATTTCTAAGGTCTTCTAGTGAGCAAATGCAGAGGAGGCTTCAGCTGGGCTGGAACAAGTGGACAAGGCCGGCTAACTAAAAATAGTGAATAAGAGTCCCTCAGCTGTGAAATTAGGATTGCTTTATCCACAGTGCACCGGCATGCACATCTTCTAACTGCCACTCCGTGCGTCCTGAAAGTGAACAGTGTTGGCAACAAAACAAAACAAAACATTTTCTACCTGTGACCATTAATATCCAGTCTCCTGTTCATCATCTACTGAAAGCCGAGAGAGCCTAAGAGAAGAAACACTTCACTAAAGTTTTTCTAATATAGAAGTTATCTATGAGCTCTGTAATAAAACGCAGACACTAGTGATACTCAACAGACACTGCAGCATGTATCATGTTCTTCAAAATCTCAATGTATATTCTTTTCAAAACTTCCTCTAACTGAATAATGTTTTAATTTGTTTGTATACAAGTGCTCGACAATGGCTTCTTCATCTTCCATTTGTTTGGGATGTAGTCAGTCCCTGTTGGATACCAAGGCACTGCTGACTCACCCACTTTAGTTGTCAAGGCTCATATAGAAATATTTTCTCTGTGAGGTTTGAGGATGAGTGCATCTTTCCTCTGAATGAAGGGGTCATCTGCAGTCAAGAAGATCCTGTATTTTGGCACTCAAGCAGTCACACAATGCCTCACACTAAGAAGCCAACACTCGACATAAAGGACTGTTCTCTGTCTTAAAATTTTTAGTATTTTTTTTTAAACTATGTCCTAGAAACTTTACATTCACAGAGTTCTGAATATTATGTGTCAGGTACTGGTTGAAGATAAAGTTAGTGGATAAGATTATCTGTCCATCTCCAGAACAACAAAGGTCCATGTGTCCTGACCTATCTGGACACTCGCTCTGACAGGTATGGAGAGCAGATGACTCCCCGAGTGAGTGAATGTGTATTGTTGACATGAGCTTGGCCATGACAAGGAGGCTAATACCTCAGACCCATTGGATTATCAAAGACCATCCCAAGGTCTAAGAATGGATATTGACAACCTATGACCTTTAGATAAATCATCACCTTCCTCAAACTGGAAGTTTGCAGCTTGAGACAGTTCCCACAAAGAGACCACCAACCAAGACCAGAAGAATACAGGGTAGCAAACATTTAATACACCCAAGGGTGAGAATGGGAGGTGGCAAAAATGAGAATGAAGCAGTGTGGATCAGGGCAAACATTCTCATGGTGTCAGAGTGTACAATGTTCAAAGAGAACTTTGTTGCAATTTACATTTTAGGCAGATTTTATACTATTTCTAGAGTCCCTTAGACAAGTTGCCATCCTAAGGGCCCTTGACCTGCCCACATGGCTGGCAGGCTTGTTGGTTTGACCCTTACTGGTGAGGGCAATGGAATGCTATTTTAATTTATCAGAAAGCCTCCTGCTATATATTAATCTTAGATACAGAGCTTTTGAATCCAGTTTATGATAGTTATTAATTAAGGTCAGGATCTAAAGTCTCTTCTCAGTGTAAGAAATGACTCAGGTTCTATTCTCATGATCAGTACTTTGAGTTTTGATGTTATAGCCCTTGGTTTAAAAGGTCTTTAATAGCAGAGGGAGATCAAGCCATAATGCCATAATACCTCTAACCATGATAATATCTAAGAAGCAACCTGTAACTGACAAAGCCAACCTTGAGCTCCTACAATCCAGGCTGACTTTGAATTCTATGTAGACCAAGTTTTCTTGAATTTGCATTCTTCTCACCTAAGTTTCTTGATAAACATAGGTTCACAGAAGTATTTGTCACCAGGCCTATCTAAAGATGTCCACTTTAATAAAAAATGAACAGACTCGGGAGTTTAATTTGGTGAGAAAAGAATGCTTCTCCAGAATTTCCCTAATAGAAAGCAGAAAGAAAACATATAAAGGTCTTTCCTCATGAGGAAGCATAAGAATGGGGTCAGAATAAGTGGTAGGCTAAGTAAAGAGTTTGACCTCCTAATGAGATCTTAACTTTTAACCTCATACTATAATGGATTGAAAAGAGGCAGAAATAAGGGTGAAAATAATTAGCCTTGTTGTAATGGACCAAGCAAAACCTGTACCATGTCACTTGAGTTGAGACCAGTGGAAATGAAAAATGCTATTTCTCCACATGGTTGGGTATACTTTCCAGAAATTACTTGCCTCCTATTTTTTTGTTTTTTTGTTTTTGTTTGTTTTTGTTTGTTTGTTTGTTTGTTTTTTGTCTCGCAAACTCTTTTAAGGTTAACAATCACTTATGCAACTTTCCTTTCAGAGACTTTTGTAAACATCTTTGAAACACTTTTCTCTGAGTTGAAGAAATGCCTTGGGTAGTTGCCTAGCCCAGTCTCATTGTTATGCATCTGCTTTGCCCTTCTGTGACAGGCAGCAGAGAAAACACAGAGACAGGAAGGTATGGAATTAAATTATGGGAATTTTTCTCTCCTGACAAGGTGATGAATCAAATAACTGCACTCTTCTCTGAATATCTACTTTTTTTTTTTTTAATTCCTTACTCTAGGAATTTTCTTAGCAGGTAAATAAAACCACTAGAAAAATCTGGAAAATCCACCAACATTAAGGGCAGTTGATGGATTTTTTGAGTATGAATTTTATACCTGAGTTCAGAGCAACAGTATGCATAGTCATAAAAAGGCAAAATCGTATAGATGCTTGAATATTAGTATTTTCTCATCATTATCCCTATATGTGAATGGACAATTAAGTGATCCTACTGAGAAATGAAAAGCATCCTTGATGGGAAATGTTGGATGCTGAGCTCCAGGTTTCCCTTAATCTTTGTGATTTTTCTTTCTTTAGTATACCATTTTTTTTCTTTCCATAAATCGGGATGACTGATTTCATAATAGCTTACTCATTTAAAGTAATTTTTAGTAGAGATATTGTTTTCAGAGAGAAAATGTAAAATCACAGGGCTGAAGATGGTCAAGGAAATAATGAAGAAAGTGTTATCAAAAGTTGAGATTCTTGGATGCAGAATCAAGTGTCTGTACCTTGTGGTTACGTAAGCCATTAGAGCTCACTCCTTTTTTTTAAATATTTTTTTAACTTTTAATACAGTTTTCAAAATTTTTTTATTTTATTTTTTATTAATTACAGTTTTTTCACTTTGTATCCCAGCTGTAGGACCCTACCCCATCCTCTCCCAAGCCCACCCTCCCTCTTCTTCTCTTATAGCCCTCCTCCAGTCCAATGATAGGGGAGGTCCTCCTCCACTTCATTTCTGACCCTAGTCTATCAGGTAGCGCTCACTCTTAAATAATACTACTTAAAACAAAGACTACAGATTATTAACAAAACGCATAACAATTTTCAAAGCGTGAAGAGAGGGTATGTGTATTTTTTATCCACATTAGTCAAGCAAGCTTTTGATACCTGTGTATCAGCTATCTGCAGAGTATCCATCCACTCACCCATTGATTAATGATAAACTGTTCTTCCTCTATGCCTATGATTTGCTCCTTGCTATTAGTTTTGTTATCTGTATAGCAGAATCCATAATTTTATCAAAGTAGCTGATATAAAATTGATCAAAGCATAGCTGCTTTTCCCTAAAACAGAGCCTCGGGATCCTGGGCCTTTGGTCTCAGCATTATGCAATGCTTCTCCAGCAGCCTTTCAGTTCAGAAAGAGCATAGAAAAAGACAGACTCTTCTAGCATAAGCCTCTATGCTATTGTAACACACAGACAGTTTGAAAGAGTGAAAAGATAAACAAATCTAGAATTTATGAGAGGAAGACACTGGGCAAACTATTGGGCCAGCAGTGGAGATGCAGAGTGAACAATCATCAGAGGTCATGATTTCTAAGGATGAACGAATAGAATTTTAAACTGAAAATCACATGCACATGAGTCTGAAAAATTATGCACAAACTCTATGTTAGGAAAGCCATGACTCTGATAGACAAAATCAAAGAAATAGGAAGAGATTCTTTGTTCACAGATGAAAACACTCAATATCACCAAGAGATCAGCTTGTTTCTAGTTAATCTATAGATTTGATGGAATCCAGTCACAGCCCCAGCAGGTTATCTTGTTGAAATCATCTTTTCCATTAAAAATTTCATACATAGAGATAAAAAGATCCAGACTAGACAACCCAAGGTCAAACAACAGTGTTGAAGAATTTACATTACCTGATTTCATTAGTTACTATAAACCTGCAGTAATAAAATCAGTATGACACTGCTAAACAAAACAAAACAGACAGATCAGTAGACTAGAATAAACATCCCAGGAATACACCACATAAATACGGGGAACTGATCTTAGACACTGAAACAAAGGCCATAATATGGAGCAGTGATAACCCTTTCAACAAAAGGTACTAGAACAGTATTCATATACATATAAAAAGTTGACTATAGCTGTAAGCCTGTATAGTTTACAACAGCTGACAGTTATACTCTGAAATAGTGCCTATCAGTGGGATTATTGCAGAAAGAGAATGCATATATAATAATGCATTCATAATAATAAATATAATTATTTCCTAGAAAAGAGCATGTTATTCTTTTTGATTCAATGTACTGGCTCTGTGGAAAAGATACTGCAGTGAATAAATCATGATTTATATAATTTAATAGCAATTAACATTGATTGTAATAATTTGCATATGTGATGGTCTGTGTGGTGGAGAAAGCTGACAGATAATTTTATTAAATTAACTCTGTTTGATTCATGGAAAATGCAAACTGATAGAGAATTGCCTGACAAGTAATTTGCATAATGATGACTCAAGATGTTGAATTTATATTAATGTGTGTGAGTCAATCAAATAAAGCTGAAAAAATGCAACCTGAAAGCTGTAGGGTGTAAAGAGAATCACAGAGACTCACACAATGAGGTGATCTCCATTGTCCTCATTTCAACCTTCTCCAGCAGAGCATGTGTATTTTGTCAGAGCTTTCTTCCAAGGGCAGTAAGACTTGTCATGACCCAGTTACCCCTGTGAGCTAAAGTCAAAGACAGTTGAATTAGGCTACCTAGCCCCAGGCTAATTATATATTGATGGATGTGCGGTTGCCTAAAGTCCAATCTATATGTAAAAGGTGAAATGAATTATATTTAGCTATTTGACTCAAAAAGGTTACAATTTTACTGAATCGTTCTTCAACAAAACAGCTGAAATACGCTCCTTATAGTTCATATTTAATTGCAATTCATGTGCAGAAAGCAGGTAGGCTCTGAAATCCTCCAATGATTCAAAATATCTCAACAATCGCAGGAAAACACTTGCTTATGGGAACTTAGAAGAATAGTTACCACAAAAGGTCAATGTGTAATCAAAGTCTCTTCTTGACTGGATACTGGGGAATTTACCCTCTCACAATACTCACTATCATTACTTCCCTGGATCACTGTCACAAAGTTTAATGCAGATAAAATATTAATGCCCACTTTAAAATCCTATGTGAATAGCCAATTTGCCAGTTAGCGTATATTAGCCTGAAGATTTCAAGTCTCAGAGCTGGGAGAAGGTAAAGGAATCATTGATGATGCACGTTGTATGTATTCTGGAAGCAAAGTTTTGGGGTCATTCATGTATACTATCATATCGTCTGCGAATAGTGATACTTTGAATTCTTCCTTCTAGATTTGCATCCCCTTGATGTTCTTTAGTTGTCTTGTTGCATTTGATAGATGGTGTTTTCCTTCACCATATCAAAAGAAGGAAAATTTAAAGGTATTGATTACTGAAGCTAGTCCAGCTTTTGAAGTTTATAATATTAACTATGTTATTTTATGTTTGCATGTAGTATAAAATATGTGAAGAATTGTACAGAACCTTAAGGGAATTGCACAAAGTTCACAGCTCTGATGAAAGTTTTTTTTTTCTTCTCAATTTCAGACATAATTCTTCCCCTTCCCCAAATAGCAGTCCTTACCTCCAGTATCATAAAATAATACATAATTTAGTAATTGCAAATGTAATCCATGTAGGAGACACTGCTTGCAGTGTTGGTCTATAGTGGTAAGGATAGCTCTCTTCCATGTCTGGGATGTCTTTATTCAACAATATGTGTATGACATGCATCTTTCTTATTGCATTGAAACATATCTTCAGTCCCCAATACCTCTTGGTATTCCATTGTGTGAATATGCTACATTTTATCTGTTATAATTTTGTTGTACGTATATACACACTCATAGACACACGCACGTGTGTGCATGTTCAGGTGAATGTGTGTGAGTGAGTTTATGTTCACAAGTGTTGTTTGCATGAAGGTACCCAGTGACAATTCTGGGTATCATTTGTCAGGTGCTAAGTGCTCATTTTGCTGTTGTGTGTTTGTTACAGAGTCTGCCTAGGCTTCCTCAAGCAGGAGAGCTTGAGTGACCAGTGAACTTCAGACTTGTCTCAACATCTGATGTGTGACCCAGACCAACATCAGCCATGGGAATAAAAGTGCTTTTTAAAGATTTTGTATGTGGGTGCTGGGAATCAAACAGAGGTTCAATCGTGTAAGGCAAACACTTGCGCTGAACTATCTTCGCAGCCATCCTGTGGGAATGTTTATGTGTATCTGTCACTTTAAAAACTTTGTTTTCAATTTCATAAATAAATATGTAAAATTATGGTGTCATAGAATATGCATATACACTTTATTATATGCTATCAAATGCTTTTGAACATGGTGATATCATTTATTATTACGAGTATGAAAGTTGATTTGAATCCACAAACTTAGTGCCTCTAATTAGACATTGTTGTAATTAATTACTATTATTTTTAGCAATTCTAATGGGGATTCTAATGGCTATCACAACTTTATTTTCTTTAATGTTGACTGTTGTTTTACATTCTGATCATTTATATAGACTGTCAACCTATCTCAGAAAAATTTTAAGCTTCACATTCACAGAAAATACTATATCCACTTATTTGTTTTATACAATTTATGTCTGCCAAGACATCAGAGTAGTACTTTGTGAATTCACTGGTTGAAATGCAAAATCCTTTATCTAACGCCTTTAAAAATCTATGACTATATGTGTAATAAAATATTTATTTATCCACCTTTCATTGATATTATTGACATTTTGAGTATATTTTCTGTTATGTAGGAACATGATGCAATAAATCATAATATAATAATATATATCATCTAATGATTATTTTATATAAAAGTATTCATAAAATACTTCTATACAAACTACATTTCACCGCTAAAGCACACATGAAGTACAGTTATGATTTTTTT
Source organism: Psammomys obesus (assembly GCF_907164565.1). NCBI lineage: Eukaryota > Metazoa > Chordata > Mammalia > Rodentia > Muridae > Psammomys > Psammomys obesus. Next base: position 812,753 of record NW_026585626.1, read on the forward strand.
GTAATGGTTGTGAAAAATAAAGTTGTGAGTTCTCGCCTCATGCCTTTGTTGTCATAGCTCACAGAAAGAAGGAGGTGGAGTCTTTCATCCTAGACAGCATGGCTTGAGAAATGTAGTCATGGCTGGCAGGACTGATGACCTCATACCTTTCCTGTGCTGAAACAGAAGCATTAACATACACTGATAATTTCACAGTCAGCAAGTCATCTTAACTCACAATCACTTCAGCACAGATTCATTAGAAGTCCCGTGACTTTTAAATAAAATCTGAGTTTCACTTCTCCCCACTGCCAAGTGTTCTAAGTGACAACCATCTCGGTTTGTGCCAAGGCTAGCATTCCTGCCCAAAGAAGGAAACAGTTCTTATTAATGTGGCTTCGCTAGTTCTCTCAGCTTACCCATGAACTGGCATCAAGGCATTTTATTTATCTATTTTTGTTTCCACTGGGAAGGTTGCACATTTCCCAACAAATGAGCGACACCGACTAATTGCAGATGTTTCTAGTCACCGGTACCTCATGATCCTAATCACATTTGTTTCAGATTCTTTTCTGGGAACGTATAAGTAGGTCATAATTAGTAATTATATTTTCCTTAATAATTACTTTAAGTGAGATGCCAGCAAATTTTTTGCTACAAAGGTTGCCAAAGTTTACGGTGTGAAAATCAAGTGATAAAAGCATTAGTGACACAGAGGCTACATGATCCTAAGGAATTGAAGAGCATCATATTTCACAAAGAGATAAACTTAGTATCTTTGTTATGGTGTCAACTCTGGAACAAAAACGCATATTCTTCTTGAACTGTAAAACACAGATCATTAAAGTGGAATTTCATCCTCTGAGATGTTTCATTAATATGCTACTGTGTAAAAATGTTTGAAAAAGTTCTGCAAAATGGACTTGTCAGTGCTAAATAACAGCATTCAATGTTCCTAGGACTATTTCCAAAATCCTCAAATTCAACTTTATTTTTATGTTAAAGACTAGGTTCAGCAAATTATCAGTAATTATTCAAAGTTTAATACTTAAGTGTTAACATTATTACATACAATTTTTTTGAGATTTATTTTACTTTATTAGGGGATTTCCACTCCATTTCACATAAAACTTAAAGAAATCAAGTTGAATCTTGTATTTCACATGGATTTATTCTACTGGAAGACTAGCTCTCATGTTGTTTAAAGGTCCTATACAGGCTGTCAAATGAGAAAGCAATCAATAGCCCTAATCAGCTCTAAAGCCTTTGGACCACAACAATGATCAGCATGGCAAGATATGTTCAAGGGTGCAGGAGTGGTACTCATAAATTAGAGATAACTGAGTCATTTAATTTGATCTCTAATTACGTTAACTCTATATGCTCAGGCACAGTAAAGAATGTGCCAGCATAGAGTTAAGGAAATATATGAAAGCTTATGGAAGAACATGCCCAGGCAGAAACGTATCCTCTCAGCCGTATTCTTTTCTGAAGGGGATTATGGAGTCACCACACAGTACCACACCAGGAAGCTTGTGCACCACACACACACACACACACACACACACACACACACACACACACACAC